>NC_051437.1:24907610-25050879 GCF_001649575.2 Kryptolebias marmoratus
CCTCCCCCTGCGTCTCCATATCTCCCTGGCTCCCTCCCACCCTGCCTTGTGTAACGGTGCCCAGTGCTGGATTACTAAGACCTGAGGTTGCTGAAGTAAGGGGCTGTGGCTGGCTTTGACCACAATGGTGAGGTAGGCACAAACAGTCCCATTCTGCCTGACTACTCTGTTTTTATTTTTTTTCTACGTTAACTCATTTTTTTCCTGTCAAGTTTTGCAGTAATTTGTTGGTAACTTAGCTGCAGTTTTGTTGTAGTTTTCTGGATTAATTGCACCAAATCTAGAGCTGAAATATAAAACATGAACACCTGGTTGTGCAGAAGTTGTGTGTGCATTAACGGTAATATTTCTTTTTGCTTGTCATTGGTGTGTGTGTGTTTTCAAAGTGCCTGTAGGGTTACAGAGAGGCTAGGAGTGCACTCTAGTTGTCAAGCAGCCTGTTGAGTTGTTTGTGTGCATTTTTGTGCCAAGATACTTCGAGGGAATGTGCTTCCTGCTTTCAGCTCTGTGTAAACCTGACGAGGTGAACATTTAACTGCTGCACAATATATCAAAAATGTGTCGTCATCGCAATGTCAGTGAGCACAGTATCAATACCACAAAAGACTGCTTAGTCTGCAGTAAATCATAGGCCATTATTTTTCAAATATCATGCATTCATGTTCTGGATGCTGATAATATATTTGACTGTCCCAGCTGACTCATTGGATTTGATGCACCTGGTTTGGATGATGTTGACAGAAAAGAAAATGAAGAGTGAGGAAAATATGGGATTTATCGCAACTGATATTGTCATAGAAATATTAAACATTTTCCCATTGTTCGGCCTTACAGTGCTCCACTGTTGGTGTCTGATTTGTGTCCGTCTCCATTGTTTTAATCATTTGACGAGTGACAGCAGATTTGTGATGGATTGGAAACGGATTACAAACATGAGAGCTTTTTATCCTTCTGTTTTTTTATTTTTTTCTGTATGAATCGGGATTAAAAACAATACACAAGTAATCTGTCCACCAGCTGACGACTTTGACCCGTCAGTGGCCCCTAACCTACATGCACCAGCCAATTTGATTAGTAAAGTCAGAAAGAAAACGTCAGAAGAGTAAAATGTTATCAAACAGAAAGAAACATAGCTGCTGACTCTAAAATGCTCAGCTTGTTTCTATAAAGGCCCTGCATATTCAGATTAGATTTTAAGTGATTTTCAGAAAGTGCCTCTACAACCAATTAACTTTTAGAGTCAGTCCAATTCAAGATTTCTGCCACAGCCAATCGACCTTAACCAACCCAGAAATGGCTAAAACTCGGTCAGTTTTATAGGTATTCATCTCAGATTTGATGTGGTAGCTGAGAGTCATCCTCAACACATACTCTGAGTGTCACATTTCGCAATAATCTGCTGCCTCAGCTTTTAGATTGAGAGGGAAAGCGATCGGTTTTGCCCCCCCGGTGAGAACAAGGGGGTCAGGTGCAGTCTGGGTCAAATGTCTCGGCTGGTGTGGTCCGTTTGAGTTAAGCTGCTCGGGTCTAGAGTTCTGCTTCAGTGTCGCTTTGTTCATTAAAGTCAGACAGGGGTTTTTATTTGTCATTTTATCAACAAAAAGTAGCATTTTTATTTGTTACAGGACAAGTCATGTAAGCAAACAGATGATTTTCTTTAAAGTTGTTCCATGTTTTTATACAACTTTTTAAAATGTATTATCACGACAGTCTGTCTTTCACCTTTCTGTTTTTTTTTTTTAAAAACTTGTTTCATTTATTTATTTTTATTTTGTCAAAGTCAAAAGGATGTTTTGTGATTGACGAGCACCGAGTCACTTTGCATTTCTGTGCCTAACGGAAAGTAGAGACAGTTGCTTCATCTCTAAAACCGAACGCAACGTTTACATTTTAGCAATTTCAAACTTTTGAGATTTGGTTCCAGTAAATGTCAATCTTGCTTTATCTGATATAAATGATTATTTTGACAAAATGACATTTAATAACACTTTGGGTCAGATAACGTTCTGAGATCCAGACCCTCACAGCAGCAGGCATTTTCTAAAGTATTTTGGTTTGTATTTACCACTTTGGGGTGACATGAGATCTGCTGAGCTGACACATGAGGCCTATTTTTGTCTTACTGTCATGGGTTTGTGTCATACAGAGTACAAAAACAGAAACGCCTAAATGCTCGCCCACTGTTGGAGCTTTTAGATACGATCATCTCAGCTTGAGCTTCATGAAGGCACTCTTGTGTCGCCTGCTGCCTTCTCTCTGCTGACTAAAATTAATCAATAATAGGCTTTTGTAATGTGCCACAGGGTGGTTATGAAAGGCTATGATTTAGGATGTGAAATGCTTAATTTCCATGACTCATTTGGTCTTTGTCATTACCAGAAAAAAGTGTAGTTTTCCAGTTATTGACAAATTTAATTCAAAAGTATTTTTTCTGCCCTTTAAAAGAAGACCACAGTAGAAAATAAACGGTATCTTTGTGTAATCTAAGAGTACGGGTTAGAGTAAGTTATCTTGCAATCTAACAGTAGTTTTCGCTTTCCAATTACTTAAAACTATAAATACAAATACAATTGTTGGGAAATTAAAAATGTTTTAATTTAGACTTGTAAATTGCACATATTTTGTGTTCAGTTCAAATAAAATGAGTGCAAGTTTGTCTTCTAAGTAATAATCTACAGCCTCAACGTTTACCATTTTGTTTGGGTTATAGAATAACCGTCTTGTGTTAAAACACAATAAAACGGATTCATTCTGCTTATTTTGTGTCATGAAAGCAACATTCCTTCCAAGGAGTTTGTTTTATTTTTATTGAAAGTTTGTAATCTTAAGGAGAAATAAATCAATAAATTCAGCTAACTACTGGAGTTGCATTTGTCAACATACACTATAAATTTGTTGGTTACAGCTTATTGAAACAAGGCTTCATTTCTCGTGAAAAAGTGATTGAGTTAAAAGTAATTGTTTGATGTGTAGTATAGCTGCAAACCTTTTAGTATATTATTGAGTAAACAAACAAACAAAAAAAGTGTAAAGAAATGATTTGTTGTTGTTTTTTTACAAAGGTATGCTAAATTAATATGAACAGATCTTTTGTAATCCCTGAAGAGATGATTAATCTTTGCATTATAGTCACATTTCAAAACGCAGTGTTTGACCTTAATTAGTACCACAGGTGCCTTCAAGCACCTGTGATTCAGCCTATTTAAAGGGAACAAACAGCCACTGAGTGGTTTGGTATCATTGTGTGTGCACCACACTGAACCTGGAGCAGAGAAAACAAAGGAGAGAGCTGTCTGAGGAGCTCAAAAGAAAAGATTCTACATATCCATGTTAAAGGTGAAGGCTACAACACCATCTCTAAACAGATTTGTGTCCCTCTGACCACACCTGCCAATATTATTAAACAGTATAAGGTTTATGGGACCTTAGCTAACTTCCCAGGGCGTGGCGTGAGAGGAAATGCAACCCCAGGCCGATCAAATGGATAGTGCCGATAGAAAAAGAGCCGAGGAAACAATCCAAAACCAATTCAGTTAAATGTCAAGGTAAAGGTACGTCACTTTCTGTTAACATCCGTCACATTTTCAGTCATAAGTGGCTGCATGGAAGAAGATCCAGGAGAGCTCCACTACTGACAGAAAAACAAAAAAAAGCCAGACAGCAATTCACCAAAATGCTTGTTGACAAGCCTTAAAGTTTCTGGGACTGATGAGACAAAACTGGAGCTTTTTGGCAGGTCACATCAGTGGTTTTTATTATTATTATTGTAGTGGAAGGGCACCAACAAATTTATCCACGTCTGTACAATCATTTCTGCACTGTGGTTTAAAATATAAAAAGTATAAAAATAAATAACGTTTAAGTTTGAAAACCCCACTGAGCATTTTTGCATGAAATAGATGTCTAACAACATTTAAATTGTCTGTTGATGTCTAAAATCAGACTACATTTGGTTTAAAAGTTGTTTTTGTAGATGTCTAAAGCTAGTTGTATTCATGATTGGCAAAGATGCTTAAATATGGCCGATGTATGAGTCAAACTTGAGATCTTTGGTTTTTAAGCGTGAGCTTGTAGGTCAAATGTGGCTCAGGGGCGTCCAATTGATGACCACTGATTTAGTCCATCTGTGTAGTACTTAAATAAGACCTTGATGAGTTTGTACATTAGAGTTGTAAAACCTGCAGTACATTATAGAAACATGTTCTGTCTGTCACTTGGAGTTTATTAGATTTCATTTGGCCTGTTGAGTTGTAGGACCACATTTTTGAAGACTTGTTTGGGAAAACTAACTTGTTTTGGTCATCACTGACTCACCAAAAAAAAAAAAAAAAAAACCTTTTTCACTTTTGCCATTGCAGTCACTTTTGTCAACACTCCTGGCATTGACGCACAAATGGGGCCCTGATGGCTAATGGTGCATTGGATTAGCCCGCAATGGAACACAGTAGTTAGGGGTTTTAACCCAATGATCCCTGCTTAAACATGAGCTCTAAATCCAAACAGTTGACGTACAGCCATTCACTGGGATGTAGATTGCTGCCTCTTCAAGAGTGATTTCCTGCCTCATGCATTAAACAGGAATTTTACTTAAGACCACAGCATGTTAACGTTAAGTGCCAGAGTGCACCTGTACTTGGTTTATGTCTAACTAATGGGTCAATCACCCCGGGAAGTGGATGTGATAAATATTTACCAACAGTGTTGAGCAGCAGAGGAAGTAAAGGCTTCTCAGATCAGTAAACTTAACTTGTATTTCCCTTTCAAACAGAACATGACATTCATCAAGGAAGAAAACAACAGATATGTTCATGATTCCTGATCCACAATTTTTTTTTATGTGTATGGTGAATATATCACCCAGTCAACTCAGTTCAGATGGCCACCACAGCTAATGGACATTAACCAACACACAAATATCTATAACTCGGCTATTTTTACAGCTTTTGAGCTAAAGTTTGATGTGGCTGAAAGGCATTCACGACCTTCACTCTGAGCTTGATATCTTGTGAATTAAATGAGATTGCACATCACATTACTTTTGAGATTTGACCAAAATGGCTTTAACTATCATTTCTCAACATAAAATGATCTTAGCCTAAACATTTGGCTTTAAAGGGGATATTAACTCCTTAAAGAAATGCTACTTTCATTTGGCTATTCATTGATTTATTGTTGTGGTCAAAGTGACATTTCTGTCTAAAATACACTTTAAATTGATTTTCAGTTGCTTTGTCTTTTTTTTAACTGTTTATTTGTTGTTTACAAATTTTTAGGTGGTTCCACCCCAACATCACCGGAACTGAGGCAGAGCAGGTCCTGTTGACCCGGGGAGTTCACGGCAGTTTCTTGGCCCGACCGAGCAAGAGCAATCCTGGGGATTTTACCCTCTCCGTCAGGTAACCTCACCCAGTGGTTACTACTACTTTTTTTTTTGTTGTTGTTTGTTGCCTCTAGTCCTACTAGCTCAAACTGTTGCTGGTAGTGTGTTAGAATCAAAATTTCCCTGTTTTTAGAGAATCTGCAAATAAACTCTTCTTAAAGCAGTTATCCAACAATGGATCTGAGCTGTTTTCAGTCTGAATAAAGACAAACTGAGCTGATGGAACAATCAGGCACAAGAAAGACCCCCGTTTCTTTGAAAATCTTTCTGTGGGTCAGCAGTGGCGTAATATTTTTGTCTGTGGGCGAATAGATGGCATTTACACAGAAGTTGTTTTGTTGAGTGTTTCTAGGAAATGTATTAGATAACACGTATTTGGAATGTGTGATCTGGTAACTTAAAAATAGGAAAAAAAGGTTGCACTTAGTGAAACAAACACAGTTGAATGTAAAACAGTCTTTGTCACTTCTCCCTTGTTTCTACAAGTTTCCCATGATGATTTTTGATAATTATGTGTGAAATCTCTGGTAAGTCAGTCTTAGCACTGCATGCTGTGTTGATTACAGAGAGCAGGAAACAAACTGAGATAGAAAAAGAGACGGTTTGAAGAGCTTCCTTGGCAACGGAAGCTTTTAAGAGATACATCAGTCGGCCAAGCAGGTGGAAGAAAGCCCAGATGTATTTGTTTCTCTGTGAGTGTAGCTGACACGGTGACACAGGCTGGGGGAGGCTGGGTGTGAGGGAAGAAATGAAGCAAGAGAGGAAAGAAATCAGAGTATTTAGACAGGCAGGAGGTTTTAAATGATCTCCGAGAGGTTTTGACCTTCACCACCTGTGGTTTGTTAGTTTGTGGTGTGGCTGTTGGGGTGAGTTGTAGTCTCAGCTTGTGGTCTTGACAGAGAGACTGACACATTGAGGTCAGTGGTCAAAGCACAGAACGTAGATCACTGTGAGGTAAAAATCGATAAATTATAGTTTATCTCAGAGTTTTTGGAACAACAATAAAAAAAAGTTTTACTAATGGAAATCTTAGACCTTGCTCACACTAACGCAAACATTTTGCAAAGCAGACTTTTTCACTTGCAAACAGATTTATTGAATTTGCATACTTGACAGATATTTTGAGAAGCAAAGACGTAGCAGCCCATTATTTGTATGTGAGCTGGAAACCACTGCAGAGGAACCGTTTTTACAGTTTTTCCTTTGCCCTGACTTTGTCACCAATAAACTAAACTTGTGTGCTGAAAAGGTTAATTATTGAAAGGAAGTGGTAAACGGTGTCTAAAGAAAACCCAAACCGTATCTGTTTAGGGGGAATTTTAGCGTTGCTTGGAATAGTTTCTTTCTGCGTTTTGATGTTTTCTTTTTTTTTAACACCTGCCGCCAAAAGGCGAAGGTAGACCGTTGTGTTTTTCCTCGTGTCTGTCTGTGCGTACGCTCAACTAATTTTAATGAACTTTGCAGAAAAGAATCATTGCTTGTACATCTATAACTGATTAACGTCTCAAGTCAACCTGATTCAGCCAATTTGAACCTAAAAAAAACCGAAATAATGGCTGAAACTCAGTTACTTTTACAGATATTGAGCTAAAGGTCGATGTGGTAGTAGCTGAGAGTTATTCACGAGCCTGAAATCTTGCATGAGATTGTGCATTACGCTATTTTTGTGGTTTGACCCAAACAGTTACAACTCCATTTTATCACAAGTTAATGTTAGTCTAAGTCTCTGACATGGAAGGTGATGGGCGTATGGAACACTAGGCCTTTTAATTTTCTTTCTTTTCTTTTTGTTGGAATTACTGGTTCTCATCTGAATGGATTTTTTTCTTTTGTCAGAGGAAAAATATCTGCAATAAATTGCATATTATCAGTGAAGTGCATGCAGTAGCCAAAGTTTATCTTCTACCTCATATTGGCTAACCTTGGTAAACTAATCAGCTTCAGTAATCATACATTGCTAATCTAATTTTACCTCCTAGTTGGTGATTTAATAATATTAATAATATTATCTCTTTAAATGCAAAATTGTGGCTGCTTTTTCTAAAGGCTGACTCAACAGTCACTGTAAATGTTCAGATAGTAATGGGTGCTAAGGAAGACTTTCTCTTTTTTTTTTCTTCTCACTTCTCTCTGTGCATCTCTTATCTCCAACTCCCTCCCTCCTCCTCCTCCTCCGGTTCATGAGGTTGACTGAGGAAGGATGGGTCAGACAAAGCTAATGCTCTGAAGTCTGAAATGCTAATGAGCGCTTTTTGATGGTTCGAATATGTAATCAATTCAGATTTTTATAAAACTCAGAGGAGAAAAAAGTTGGAAGCAGAAAAAGTTTGGCTGTGATTTAAGTACAAGTTCTGCTCTGTTCTGTAAGGAGAGCAGTCCGGGCAAGTTTCAGCCATCATTTTTCATGCTCTTTATACACTTCAAAGACCCCAAGGAGGAATTTAAGGGCAATCTTAAAAGAGAATTTTGCAGAGCAAATTACCACAGAGTGAATTGATTTGCTCCCAGCCTGAATGTTATATAATGCTAGCCTGGGTTTATGCTGATGTTTCCACTGAGGTCAGGTTATTTTTAGCTTTCCATAGAAGAGTAAAAGAGTACCATCATTACTATTATTGAGGGTGTCTATCTTCAAATGCTGCCTGCAGTTCTTGGCTAAATATTTAAAATAAATCCACTTGAGATTAAAATGGATTTTCTTTCCAGAATGTCATATCAGCTGTGATCGACGTTTGTAAGAGGTTCTGATTTCTGATCTTGGCTGTGGATCAAACACTGCCGATCACTTTCAGGTTACTGTGGTGACGGAGTGGAGCTGGACTTTTGGATCTCTACAGCAACAGATCCAAAGCTTGCTAAGCTTCTTGTCACTTTGAAGTTATTCTTTGAGTCCATAACGTTCTGATACCTTTATTCCTTCTATAGATTTGTGAAAGGATTTGACTTAGTCATTTTGTGGAGAACTGTTCAAATGTTCTCCAGAAGTATTTGCCACATTTTCCAACTCCAAAAAAGTCTCCAACACCATAATTTTGGTAAGGTCCAGTTTGATCTTTCAGAATACAGCAGTAATCGGGAATGATTTTTGACTGAGGTGTTTTCCTCACATATTGAGGGCAAAAAACAAGTAATGAAATTAGCATCCATAAAAATATTTCCCACATAGTCTCACAAGTATATGTTTTTGTTTCTTTTTTTGTAAAGGGAGTTCTTATTGAAATCAAGTCATGAGAAAGAGTTGCTTGGAATGGCCTCTGTAGGCAGATATCAAAAGTACAAACTATGGAACATTACAAATGATATAATAAAAAGTTACAACCTGCAAACATCCCTGCCTACAATTAACTAATAAAGTTCAGCTCAGGAAGAAACAAATAACAGCAACTTTTAAAACTTCCTGTAAGCTGAATCTATTGCTCAGCCGGTCAGTTTCCTCTTTATCTTTACTTATTAAATTCACTTCCTCCTCCATCTCAGAGACAAGCCATGACTCTGTGTTCTATTGTTCAGGTTGTTTTACTGGTGATAGGGACAAAGTATCTAAACAAGTCATTGTGCTCATGCTTGCCTTGCCACAGTGTTTAATAAGTGCATGTTTTGTTTTTCTGTTTTAGCTGTGCAGACACAATTGTTGCCCTCTGTGGTCCTTGACATTTCCATAAAAGAATATTTAAACTGAGGTAGCACTGTTTAGCCAAAGTAGAGCTCAAGTCCAAGTAAGAAATGTACTCTTGAAAATGATCAGACCTCCACATGCAGGCAGGGTGATCCAAGTGTGTCAGTTATGCTGGGAGTGTTGTATTTCTGCATCAGATGACTCCTTAGAAATGGATATCAGTCAAACTGAAATGATATGTTTTTGTGTTGGGAGGTGTTTTTGTTTTTTTCCTGACAGTCAGAAATCAGACTTTCTTATGACTCGAACAATAATCCTGCACAGAATAAATCCAGATCTAAAGTTTTTCTAAATACTTCCTTTTAGGCACCATTCTGGTGTCGGTGAGCAGAATTTCAGTCACTTGGAACAGGACGGCGTCTTAGGTTGTCAAGTTGAGTTTATTGCTTTGCTTCTCTAACCTTGGCTGTCATGAAAAGTTAAACATTTAAGTGTCAGAACTGGTGCCAGTTGTTTAAATCACAAGCTGATCTCGTGTCTGTTCTTGTGACTCATTGTTATAATCTAAAGCATCAGGCCTGCCCACTGCCCATCATTAACACATTCTGTATGTGTGAATCCTGCCTTGCATCGCTGCTGGGTTCGGCTGCTTCTTGCTTGTATCTCTTGTATTAGTTACCATCAGATTATGTTGAAGCTGGCTGACTTGGCAGACAGGACCCTAATGGACTCCTCTGAACCTTAATGGCTTGAAAAAGACATAAGTGGAATGCAGTAAAAACCAAAGTGGAAAGACAGAAAGACGTGGCAGAGAAGGATAATGGGAGAATTAGGACGTGTATCTCCCTGCTATGGGTACTGTGTAACTACTGGAGGAGAAGAAAGACAAGGAAATGACCTTTGTGCAAAGTTGATGCCTGCAGAAAATTACAGTTGTCGCTGTTAACAGTTCTGAAATGTCCAGACAAAGTGAAACAATTCCAAAAGTGGCAACACACTGAAACCCGCCTCTTAGTGTTCCCTTATCTGTCTTCAGTCATCCTCCTTGTCCAGGTTATTGGAACTTTATTTAATTAATTTGATTTGCAATTAAAGTACGTAAAGGTTGAGCTGTTTGTCTCTTGATTTTAAAAAAGTATTTTTAATTGACCATCAGTAGTAAAAAAAAAGAACTATTCCACATTCTTCTTTATTAATCAATCAAAAGTTATTGTGAGCAGAATTTTAAAAATGAAGTCCAGACATGCTACTTTGGATGGAAAAATATTCTGAAATGTACTGTATATGATCTTGGTGGATATCTTAACATGGCAGAACTTTGTTCAGAAGGAAAAACAAAAAAGGAAATCTTTTACAAGTTTTTTCTTTAGCTGTATTTTCCCAACTCTAAAATGTGCAAGTGTCTGAGCACTCAGATGTTGTTAATGATAAGAGGAAGTGATAAACATGCTTGGGAAGTCTTTAATTCAATTTACTTTTCAATCAGACTGTCATGTGTAAGCAGCTGTACTGTAATTGTTTATTCTCATCCAGTAAACATCCTGCATTGATTACATTACTGCCTTTGAAGAATGACTTCAGTCTCAGAAATAAGATTAAATGGCACCTAAATATTGAGAACGGCTGCCATATTTAGATAAACTATTGGGCAGAAAAATCTTCCACAGGTTTTATTAAGTTTTACCATGTTGGATGTTTTGTAAAGCGTCCACTATGGGATGGCTAATGAAGCGTGCTGCAGACGGTGTGCTCGGAGAACATTTCCACCTGTGTTGTTGTGAATTTCGGTCAATGCCACAGCGGTGCAACATAAGCAGCAGATTTAATATCTGAAGGACAGCGAGTTCAAGTAGGATCAGATGTCTTTTATCTGTAACATGAGCAGCACAGTGGTTCAGGTTCAGTGTGGGAGGATATTAAAATGTAACTTTTACTTCAGCATCCTTTGAAAAGCTGCACACAGCTGTTGTGTTTACTGTTCCTGGTTCACGTAGGATCCAGTTTGTTTGGAAGTTTTCACAAAGGGAGCGATGAGTGCATATCTGGATGGGAGCTGAGGTCAAGTGTGCCGTTCATTTGTGACGTTAAAATCATTTTATTTTGGGTTCCTCGTGCAGTGACTCAATACGTCTAGTTGGAGGGAATTTCATGCACAAAAACATGCCAGTTACTCTAGCTGGAAGTCTTTTTTTTTTTTTCGAGTCTCAGTTACTCTTCCTAACATGTTCCTGCATTGCTCCTCAGTTACTCTGAAACATGCAGGAGGAGGTTGTTGTACAGCTCCAGCTCCTAAGCGAGCCTCAGCTCTGAGGAAAATGTAAAGCTTTTAGCTGCAACCCGCCTCTCCACCTCCTCCTCCTCCTCATCTGTAAATGTAAGGCAGGGCTTTCATCTGACAGCATGACGGATACATCCTGCGTTCAAGTCTGCAGCAGGAAAAACTACTTCCTGAATATCGTTTTAGTCTCCCAGCAACCAGCGCCGAGCCCCCGTGATCAGCACCTTACGTAGACTGTGAGCGTGCACATCACTTTCCACATAATCAAACCCCTACAGTAAAGCTTTCTTTTTTATATACATTAGGTTGTATGTTTTTGAATGTCAGTTGGCTGTGGCAGCCATCTTGAGTTGCTTTGATTCCAAAAGCAAATAAGTTGTTGTCGTACGTCCAGTGATCATTTTCTGTAAGTTTTGTTGAAATTCGTCCAGTGGTTGATGAGATAATTTGCTAACAGACAGGTGTATTATCACTTGCACACAAAGACATGAGCAAAAACATTATCACCCTTCAGCGGCAGGCAATAAAAAAAAAATTAAGATCATTTAATTTAAAAAAAAGCTGCTTACCTTTTTCAACAAATACAGGTGTAAATGTTAAGTTAATCTCTGAGTGATTCAGAACTAAACAGCAGTGATTCTGTTCTGGTCGTCCTGAATCTCAAATTGCAGTAAATCCATGAAGGTTATGAGCAGGAGAGAGGATCAAAATGTAATGGGATGTGTTTGCCTCATTCCTCAGTTAATGGTGTTAAACTCTATCAGGAAAAAAAAAGGCTTTTGCCTGAGTTTAGGAAGGACCCCTAACAGGGCCTTAGACCTGTGGCACCGGTCCAGCAGCCTCTAATCGAGCCATAAAGCAATTACCAGGAAATACAGATGGAGACAAATGGAGGGTGAGGGATAGATGGAGTATGGGACAAATAAATATAGAGGAGAGGATTTATGGCGTGCTGAGTGGGAAGAAGGAAAGGAAGACAAAGGGAATGTGAAATTCATTACGACAACAAGGAAATTGATGGAGGGAAACACAATTTGTGCCATTTGATATCAGCATTAGCTGATAATCAGTCAGCGAGAGAGCTGACTGTATTTCAGCCTGCAGATCAGATGGTCTTGACCGCCTCAGTCCCCTCTCCTCCCTGAATCTGGTTCATGAGGGTTTCTGTGTGTCGTCACCCCTTAATGTCTTTACAGCTGGCTTTTTAAATGATGAAATATGGCAGCGAACAGAAAAGTAAACCTACATTTGGGCTTTTTCAGATAAGTGCTTATGGATCAGAAGTGAGTGTGTGTGTGTGGTTGTATGTGGAGGTGTGTGTACCTATTCAAACCGGTCCGAACACTCTGAATATGCAAAGCGGAACCCAAAGTTTTCTGGTTTTATCAGTCTTTCACTCGCTGCTGCTTTGCTCTTCTCTTCTGATGCTCAGCAATCACAGGACAGCCTTTATGCAAATACAGATCTGTAAACTACAGAATGTGAAAAGCAGAATGATCCTGTGTTCAGAAGATTTAAGATGTTTAGACAAGCAAAATTGAAGAGATATATTTTTGCATCTTTTTTTTTTTCCTTGCATCTTTCTTTTCTTAGATAGGTTGTTGTTCATTTAAATTTTACCAACTGTAATTTATAAAGCTTTCTGTACTTATTTACACCAAATAGGCTCAAATTTGCAAAAAACATCAATTATTACAATGTTATTGTGTTAAAAAGACCCTAGTCAATTTTTGTGAGTAACTAACAGATAAATAAATTTAAAAAAAAGAATAATTAATGTCACTTAAAATGCATGTGACTGTGGATTGTTGGAGGGGAATAAAGCACATACTCATAAAATCGGAGCAGATGGCTCGATAAGTTGGACATGTTTATAGTGTATAGGCGTTAATGCTCAGTGTGTGTGGGCGAAGTCTTGATTTTCTTTGTGTGAGCAGATACTGTATGGGCATGTGTGTGGGTGGCTGTTTGTGTGTGTTCAGTGCTTTGATTTCCGCAGGGTAACAGTAAAAAGAAGGAACAATTTAACAAAAAAATGCTTCCTCTCAGCAAACCTATTGCTGCTTACATGTTAAGAAAAGCATATTATATAATCTGAATTTTTCTCCTTTTGTCCACTCAGGCGTAACAATGAGGTGACCCACATTAAGATCCAGAACTCTGGAGACTACTATGACCTGTATGGAGGTGAGAAGTTCGCCACGCTAGCCGAGCTGGTGCAGTATTACACCGAACAACAGGATCTGCTGCGTGAGAGGAACGGCCATGTCATTGAGCTCAAGTATCCGCTCAACTGCAAAGATCCAACCTCTGAGAGGTAAAATTAAACCTGCACGCTCACACCTTCAAAAAAAAGGCTTTATATTTGCATGAAGCAGATGTGCTGCAGCGTGTGGATAAAATCAGGGACAAATGCACATGCAAATTCAGTTGATATATTCCTGATTATGTTTTACTGAATCTCATAACTGTGTGAGAGTTCATTCCTGATCCCAGTCAGATAAAGCCCTGTAGGAAGCGGCTAAACCACCAGATAACCTCAACAACAGTTGGTTCTTCTCTGCTGGTTTAATTTTTATTTTCAGAGCTTTTTATTTGAGTCATTCTTGTCTGATTTTGAAGCATGAAATTTGTTTGCACCACCTGCATGTTCATATCCCGTCACAGTGATGTTTGTCTATCATAATTAAACTCTAAAAAGATTGAAATTAATAAAAAGGTCCAATTTTACTGCTATTTAGTAGGGCAGAGGATCTTGTACTGGAACAATAAAAAGATGTTACCAAGACAGTCCAGCACATGATAGCAGGGTGTTAGAAGCAGACAGGAACCGAGCGACTGCAATAGTGTACAAGAGCATCTGTTGCTATATGAGAAACCTGCAAGAACAGGGTCAAGATCCTGTAGGACTCGAGATCCAGACTGATGAGTAACCAAGCAGAGGATGAGGTGGTTGACAAGCTACAGCAAAAGGCAGTAATGGTACAAACACGAGAAACTCAAGAAAGACTACGGACTGAAAGACGATGTAGAGAAGATGTCAAAGGTTTAGGCTGCAGGGATGCTGGTGGTGATCAGAACACTGGAGACTGTGACCCCCAGGCCTCCAGAGCAGGAGAGGGGCTCCAGCAGATTCCAGGAACAACACTGAAGATCTTTGTCCAGAAGAGCGAGGAAGACTCCTCCAGTTCTTTGTACATCTATAACCAGAGCTTGAAAAACAGCCGCCCACATAGGATGTTAATTAGGAAGTTGAGGTGTGTTACAAGCAGAGTCAGCATTCACACCTCTGGGTTTTCCATTTAGAGCTTCCTCGTACTTTTCTGCAGTCAAACTACTTCTGCATTCTTTGTGCTATTTAAACTGTTCAAATATTAAAACATTCAGCTAGATTGGGAATTGTACCTTTTGTACTTTTCAAATTATTATTGTTATTTACAAAAGATTTCCAAAGAAAGTCCTTTAAGACATATCTCTCTTTCAAATCTACTTGTCTTCTTACGCTCCATTTAGCTGTTAGCTACCATTATGCTAAGTTGAGCTGTTAGCTACGGTTTTAATTATAGGTTCTGGCTACCGTTTTGTAATTTTAGCTTTTAGCTAGTTTTATTATTTTTTTAATTCTTTGGATTTTAGCTGCTGTTTTGCTCATTTTAGCTCTGTTCTGCTTGTTTTAACTAAATTCCGTTTCACAAAATGCAAATATCTCTAGTAAATATCTTTTTTTACCCATCTACTAATCACGCCTAATGGCATCAGTAAATTGGAACTTTCAGCAGAAAGAAACTTTGTTAAATGCCTTTTTAAAATGTTTTCTTCCCAGCTCACTTCAGAAAAAGTGATGTTTCTCATCCTGGTTTTAGGTCCTACACAATGTTTACATTTTACTTGATTACTCAGCAGGTTATTGATAATCCCAGGTCGTTTTCACAGGCGATTTATCCACACTGAAAATATGCTGGAGATGGTTGTCTGCTGTTGAAACATGAACTGAGAATAAACTAAAACCACAAATCTGAGGACCTAAGGACTAAATCAGGTTGTGAAGCTGCCGTCACAGTGCAGTTCCACTAAGAGCTGACAGTTTACCAGTAGTCCTAAATTACCAGCCAATATAATCACTTCTAGTAACATGTTCAGTGGACCGGGAGTAGGCAAGAATTCCCTATTAGCTCATTAGTTATGTATCTGTGCACCTACATGTTTACAGATAGAAAATGAAGAGATTCTTCTGTACAAACTCCTACTCATGTAATCCAGATGCAGCTCACATCTACAAGCATAAATAGTGGCGTATTCCCAAATGCGTGTTTGGACAAAGTGGTTGATGGGGTTGTTTTTGTTTGTGCTCAGCAGATAAACACAACAACATCCTGGTAATAGTATAAATAGGCTGCATCTGCCCACCATATTGCACCTATCCACCCCCTTTTAAATGGGAGTCCAGGGTATTGATGTAATGAAGCCTGTGATACATGCCTGGACTCACAAAAAAGGCTTTATGGAAAGTAACATGTTTGTACTTTTATCATAATCTTCAAAACAAGTAATCTTTTCTGAGAAGATTATGTAAACTCTGCGTTTCTACACATCTGTGCTCTGCCGAGCGCATGACTTTGTTTCTATTTGGGTCTAAAGAACAACCCCTGATCTTTGGTTTTGGTTAATGTGGTTTTTCCATTCTGCGTGCATCTCTTCTTAACGCTTCCTTTGTGTTCTTGCTCATTACACAGGAAACACTGTGCACACGTGCACATATTTCATCTTAAAATCAGTAAAAGTATGAGGCTGCAGCAATATAGGAGACACTTATCATCCTTGAGTGGGAGCCTACACTCACAATGCACATATAGATTTGAATGATGTTAAACCACAAAATTACAGGAAACATTTCTAGTCCTCCCCCTCAGCTGGAAAAGTTTTTCTCTTCTTACCTGTTTAGTTAATTTTTCTACCTTGCAGCAGCATCCTGTCTGAGATGGAAATTCTTAGATACTCGTAGTTGGAGAGGCAGCTGCTGAGCATAGTCAGCCTGAAATTAAAGAAGTGACTTATTTAACTTAACGATGGCCGGCTGGTCACATTATGACCTCAGTGAAATGTTTAGACTTTGACACTCATTATTTTTAATTACAATTTATATTAAAACTTTAACTAAATGCACATCACCCGCACACACACACACACACACACACTAAAACAGAACCAACTATCATCTCCAGGTGGTACCACGGGCATCTCTCTGGAAAAGATGCAGAAAAACTCCTGACAGAAAAGGGCAAAGCTGGCAGCTTTCTAGTACGGGAGAGCCAGAGTCAACCAGGAGACTTCGTCCTCTCCGTTCTCACAAATGAAGAGAAACATGACAACGTGGACCGCAAGACCAAGGTCACCCACGTAATGATTCGCTGTCAGGTGAAAGAACTCGCTGCAGGACATTTAAAACCTAGTTTTTCAATAATTTCATCACTCAAACTGTCTTACATGATTCATTCTTCCACTGAAGGACCTTGTCAGATCAGTTGTTGCTGTAATTTAACCATGTTTGTCTTCAGAAGGATGGCAAGTATGACGTGGGCGGTGGTGAGCGGTTCGACACCCTGGCTGACCTCGTAGACCACTACAAGAAGAACCCCATGGTGGAGAAAAGTGGCATCGTAGTGCACCTCAAACAGGTCTGGAAGAAAGATTGAAGCAGTAAAACAAAACTATATAGATTATAGTTAAATGTTATCAATAAGCTAGTTTAAACTTTACGCTTGTGCTTTTTAAAAAAGGAATAGCACGTGAAGCTCTGACTTTAAGTTTTCTTTTTTTGTGTGTGTGACAGCCTTTTAACGCCACGAGGATAAATGCTGCCAACATTGAGAACCGGGTACGAGAACTCAACAAAGTAGCAGACAACTCTGAGAAGCCCAAACAAGGATTCTGGGAAGAGTTCGAGGTTTGTTCTTTTTAAAATCGATCAATTACAAAAACCGGAAAGCTTTTATGGTAGATAGTGCTGTCATTTAACCATTTTACTCAATGAGGTAAAGTTACAGGTCAAGTTCACCAAACGAGAAACTAAAGCGTGTCTGGAAAACTAACTTGTCAGTGTGAAATTATCTTTGTTGTTCATTTTGCACGTAAACTAGTGAATAATAATCTGGTATAGTCTGGCACAAAACCAGGTTTTTGCAGTGCAGATTAGTGTGATTTTATTCAATCACCCGTCACAAGTAAAATTTTTCTAAGGTGATCTTTTTTAAATGAATTTAGATTACTGGTTGTAAGATTGGTGGAATTGAATAATGGACGCTACACATAATGAAAACTAATTGGCTGTAACAGATTTCACCAACACAGAGTGAGATTTTATCAGAGTCAATGAGAAACATTGCAAGAATATTAACTAGTTTCTTTAGGTTTGTAGTTTTTTGTGTTACAGTAAAGGATCTGTATATTAAAGCTGTGTTTACTTGACATAATCTGCATCTAAAATAAAACTACTTAACAAGTGTTGCTAAAAACTAGTTTTTAGTTTAGTGAAACACTTCATCATCATATAACCTGTACTCTGAGTTATGCAGCTTTCCTCTTATTGCACTCCAGGGTGACCTCTGCTGTAATAACAGCCCATTACATCATTTCAGAGCAAATGTTCTTCAAAGTATTTCATAAAATGTAGTTGGAATTGAGCTTATTCAGTCTTTAATGATAACATTAATAAAAACGATTTTTTTTTTTCCCTCTTTTTTTTTGTTTTGTCAAATATTAGGTACTTCAACAACAGGAGTGTAAACTGTTGTATCCCAGGAAAGAAGGCCAGAAGCCAGAAAACAAGAGTAAAAACAGATACAAGAATATCCTCCCCTGTGAGTCACGCAGCGACCTGACATTTCCTGTCTCTCCAACTTCCTGTGGAAAGAATGACACAAACAGAAAAGAGACAACGTAGAAGCCTGAGCGCAGCATAAAGATTGTGCTTTGATAGCCTGCAGCCTATCAAACAGTGTTAAACTCCTGTGATCACTGGAAGCTGTGTGCTTTAGTTGTGCATTCATATGTTTAACTTCATGTTTACAGTTGACACGACGCGAGTTATAATCAAAGATCCAGAAGTTCCTGGTACAGATTACATCAACGCCAACTATATTAGAGTGAGTCTGTTTCTTGAATAAGACACAACTAGAACCAAAATACCTTGTAATTAAACTCCAGATATTAATCGATGTTAAAACAATAGTCTGTATTATAAAATTCTCATCTTCATGTCAAAATACATGATTGTTGATGATGTTGCAACAATACAGAATATGAACGAAGACGGGCGCCATGTAGAGGAGAGCAAAGTCTTCATCGCCACCCAGGGATGTCTGCAGAACACGGTGACAGACTTTTGGAAGATGGTGTATCAGGAGAATGCACACGTCATCGTCATGACCACAAAGGAGATGGAGCGAGGAAGGGTGAGGGGTTTGCATTAAAGGTGCATTTTGCACAAGTTTTTTTGTAGTTGAACGGGCGCTGGTGCATTTATTTAGTAACCCTGATTTACTAAAGCTTCTTTCAGCACGATTGACTTGAGAAGTGCCTGATGACTGCAGGACAGTTTCAGCTTGCTGGTGTTGGGGACAAATAACTAATATTAACAATAATAATACAAATAGTTGGTGGTAAACAGTGTTAGCAGTGAGCAAAGAAGCAGTATACAGGGTATACTGGCAGGCAGTCTTGAAATGTATGAAAAAGTATGAAATTAGTTTTTAGTATTTTTAAGGTCTGGATAAACTAAATTCAGTTCAGTTTCAATTTAGTTTATTTCCATATCGCCAAGTCACAAAACACAAGACACAAAAAGATTCACAGACATTATAAAAAGCCAATTAGTCAAAGTTATCTGTTTAAGAAAGCCAGCAGATTGTGTTGAATCTTCACTTTGTCGCAGTCTCCCATCCTGAGCAGCAGGTTGGTGAAAGTGGGAAGAAATGACACCCTTTTAACAGAAAGAAAACTCCAGCAGAACCAGAACCGGGCTCAGGACGGGCGGCTATCTGCCTTGAGAGGACAGGAGTGAGACACAAACACAAAATGACTGGTCCAGTTGTAGTTTCTATTGGAAGAAAGACCAAAAAAAAGGATCAAGGTCAAAATTTTTACTCAAACAGGCAGAGTGCTTTTTATATTAATTATAAATTAAAAATGAAAACCCCAAGTTATTCCCAATGGCGGCATCTTGCAAGGAACCTAATGAGAAATGAATAGTATAATATTCAGTAAATCTTTCTAAGTTTAAAAAGATGCTATAATTGCAGATTAGTTATCATTAATTTATTCTGTCTGCTAACGTTAGCTCAGCCATAAAGCACTCTGAACAGAACAAAATGAACATTTAGTTTTAATGAAGGCATCACAAACCCTGTGATCAGGACCGTAAGAAGTGTTGTCTGTCATCCATCTTGGTTGCAGTCTGGTTTTGGAGTGGAGCTCGCAGATAATAAAAATTAGTCTTTCTGTATGTGCAAACATTTCAGCAATAACAGGAAAAGTTTGTACATTTACTTAATCTGTTTGTGCTTAGGCATTAAAAAATTCACCCTGAAATATTAGAACAATCTGAAAATTTGAGTGTGGAATTTAAAACTGTAAAATGGGAAGAAACCCTGAGTAGAAATGGTCCGTGCTTAGGCTTAGATCGTTGCTGCTCTGTTTCAGTGGCTAAGTGCTTCAAAATCATTTTAGGTGCAACATCTTTCAGACTGAATGTTTCAGTGCCTCACAGCCACACCTTGTTCATTTAAAGTTAGATTTTATGAAAGTAGCCAAAGCCAGCTTGTTAGCAGGCTTAATTGTTTTCACCTAATGTAATGTTTTTTATATTTAGTTGATACATTTGCTTGTACAAAGATATTGACCTGAAAATGTGAGAAAGTCAAGTTCCAGTTAATTCAATTAAATCTTAGCTGAACCAAATAGTCTAAATGTTGTTGTTGTTTTGTAATTTCAGATGAAAGTCATTTTTGGATAGCACTAGCTGATTCTGGGAGGAGGAGGTGGTTTCTGTATCAGTAGTAGAGATAATGGTTTGTACACATGTTTCAGTGGTGGGGGTGGATAGGAACCCAGCAAGCAGGGGGATAATATGACAGATAAGCTGATTGAAAAGCTGCTTGAGACGAGCTCGTTCTCCAGACTAATACTCACCATCCTCCCTCTGTCTTTCTCTCTTTCTGGTTTTTCTTGTCATTCAGAACAAATGTGTTCGTTACTGGCCAGACCTCCACTCCACTAAGGAGTTTGAAAAGGTGCTGGTGAGGAATGTGGAAGAGCGACCAGCTCAGGACTACATCCTGAGGAAGCTGGAGGTCACACGTCTGGACCGGGTATGAAAGGTTCTGCTCTCCCTTTGAGCTGATTTACTGACCAGACACACAGGAGGACTGGGTGGATCCTGAACAAACCCATAAGCAATTTAGAGATTTGAGTTACCACACTCATTTTAATCATTTAATTTGTCTAATTTTTTACTGTGTTAATTTGGAGTTATCTCTGTTTTATTCCTTAATGTTTGTTATAGTTTACACAGATAAAAAGATACTTGGACTATGTTTTTCATCTTCATCTCATGATCTTTTTTCACTGTAGAAGGAGCCTCTGAGGTACATCTGGCACTTTCAGTACCTGAGCTGGCCGGACCACGGGGTGCCTAATGAGCCCGGTGGGGTCCTCTGGTTCCTGGAGGAGGTCAACCGCACACAGAGCACCATTAAAGACACTGGACCCATTGTTGTCCACTGCAGGTACAGCAAAGATGGACGATGAAATGTTATGTTATCACTATGAAAAAGCAAAATCTAAAAACAAAGTGTGCAACCGACACTATTTTGCCCAAAGTATTCACTCGCTTCCCTTCACACGCATATGGGTTTGAGTGACATCCTATACTTAATCCGTTGGGTTTAATCTGATGTTGGCCCACCCTTTGCAGCTATAACAGCTTCAACTCTCCTGGGAAGGCTTTCCACAGGTTCAGGAGTGTTTATGGGAATTTTTGACCATTCTTCCATAAACTCATCTGTGATGTCAGATACTGATGTTGCACAGAAGGCCTGGCTCACAGTCTCTGCTCTAATTCATCCTAAAGGTCTTCTGTCAGGTTCTTCCACATCCATGCCTTTATGGACCTTGCTTTGTACACTGGTCCTGTTGGAACAGGAAGTGGCTATCCCTAAACTGTTCCCATAAAGTTGGGAGCAGGAAATTGTCCAAAATGTCTAGGTTTTTATGAAGCATTAAAAGTTCCTTTCACTGAAACTAAGCGGCCGAGCCCAACTCCTGAAAAACACCCCCTCGCCATCATATTATCACCACCAAACTTTACACTTGGCTCAGTGCAGACAGACGAGTGCCGTTCTCCTGGAAACAGCCAAACCCAGACTGGTCTATCAAATCGTCAGACAGGAAAGCTTTTGTCCCTACAGAGGACATGTTCCACTGCTCTAGAGTCCAGTGGCTGCGTGCTTTACTCTTCTGCATCCAACGCTTTGCTCGTGGTGATGGAAGGCTTGGATGCAGCTGCTCGGCCATGGAAACCCATTCCATGAAGCTCTGTGTAGAGAGCTTCATGGAATGGGTTTCCATTCCAAGAACACACCGTTCTTGAGCTGATCTGTAGATCTGCAGCTGTTGACTCTGCAGAACATTGGTGACCTCTGTGCTCTATGAGCCTCAGCATCCTCTGAGCCCGCCCTGTGATGAGCTGCTGTCATTCCCAATCGCTTCCACTTTGTTATAATACCACTAACAGTTGAGTGTGAAATATTTAGCAGTGAGGAAATTTCATGACTGGTCTTATTGGTCTTATTACACAGTTGGCATCCTATCATGGTACCACACTGGAACTCACTGAGCTCCTGAGAGCGACCTATTCTTTCACAAATGATTGTAGAAGCAGTCTGCATGCCTGGGTGTTTGATTTTATACACCTGTGGCCATGGAAGTGATTGGAACACCTGAATTCAAGGATTTGGATCTGTGAGTGAATACGTTTGGCAATGGTGTATTTAACTGAGTCATTTTGATGGCACAAAGAAGAACCTAACAAGTGTTGCTAAGGTTAAAAACACATTTTCTGCCAGCCTTCCCTTTAAAACCACACACCTTGAGGCAACATTTCCATAATACAATTTTAAATCATCTTACACTGAAGAGACTCAGAAAGTCATGTAAAAATGTGGTGAGGCATAAATAAGAGCCTACAGGGTAGAAAATCCTTCCTTGGTGTTAATAACTGAAAATAGATGCAGGTAGGAAGCAGGAGAGATTCTACAAACTGAGAAATCAAGCAGGTAATTCTATGGTCAGGGAAGATGATGTTTAACTAAAGTTCCTAAGGACTCTGAAGAAGTTGGGGAAAATTTTGTTTCTTAAGCTGCAGCACTTCATCGATCAGGCCTGATTGATGGAGCTGAATGAAGCAAAACTAGATCCGTCAAAAAGAAAACACCTACTGCTGCGTACAGAAAAACCCTTAAAGATAAACTGCAGGCCGATTGTTGGTTTAATCCACAAACACTTTACAGCTTTAAGATGAAGTGGATTCAGATCATAAAGTTTATGGTTCCTCTTCGAAGCTCCATCCTTCTGGGCATCTTTTGAAATACCCGTCCAATTCCATGGCACAAAAATCTGCTTGTAAGGAGGAGACAAAGTGTCCAGCTTAAAGTGAGATTTGTCCAAGAAACTGTCAGTACTTCTACAAAACAATTTATGTTTGAATATTTGTTGGGAATAAGATTTCAGGGATTTTAATACACTTAAAAATGTTCTGACTCCTTTTTTTCTTTTTAGAAATGATGAGAGCAGTATATGTTAGGTTTAATAAAAAGAGAGAATTGAATCATAGCTGTATTGAATGAAGATTAACAATTTTAATCATTTTAGGATGAAATCAGTCATAAATATAAAGATCCAATTCACAGCTGAAATTCTATTTCAGTGAAATCTTTAAATCACAGTTTTATGTGTTTAGTTTTTTGTTCAATAAAAAGTTATCTAACCAATTGTAACATCTAATTATTTTACCTGTGATGTTTTTTAGGACTCAGCACTGAATTTTGACTCTTAAGTTTGTTTTCAATTTGAAACTTCATAATAATATTTTCTGAACTGTTCTGTGAGGTAAAACCCACCACTGCTTGGTTTTCTTTTTTCTTCATGTTGAGTCGGTTTCCAATCAGATTATTTTACATTAGTCGGATGATCTAAAATGCTTAAACTGGCCACCGGGGTGTGCTAAAAATAAGATCCAGGTTTGACCCTGATGTCGACCAAAGTAAAACCAATGTAATGAATAAGTGAATAATGTAAATGTTCACTGTGAGTCCTCCAACTTAGCAAAGCTGTCTAGAAATAAATGTTTTTTATTCATAAAACTGTCCTTGTTTTTCTCTTTTAAAGACAAAACAGCAACTTCTGAACTATAATACCTCAGATTTAGTTTTAATTTGAATATTTATCTTTTTTAAAACTAGTTCCAAACATACAACCAGATGTCTGTCTTTATTTTTTACTTTTTGTTTGCCCACTATCCACAAACCCATGCAATCTGACTAAACAGATCAGACTCCTTACCTTCCCTTATCATCACCTGCTGACTGCTTCATTCATGTTTCATTGTGAGTTCAACAATGTTCTCCTTCATCTAACTGCATTTTATATGTGATACATGAGCAAATTATTCAAAAATCTAAATCTAACGTTGCCATAAGTGTATATATAAGTACAGTAACCTAAACTGTCAGCACTTTATTTTATAGCATGGTTATTAAAATGCAGCGTTAAGAACAGATGTGTTTGACTTTCCTCTGTGTGTCTGAGACAAATGTGTGACCAGGAGCCTGCAAGTCATTAACTTCCAGCTCATTTGCATTTTGTTTGCAATTAAGGAAACGACTGCATCCAAAATACAACAAATGTCACCAAAGATTTCATTAAAAAGTACAGCATGGAAACACATGTGGCGGATAAATCACAAAAAAGTAGCTTTTTTATTACGCATCTAAAAAACAAATTTGCTGTTATTTCTGTCATCATACAGATTTTTAGAAAGTTCTTTATAGCTGAATAAAATGTAATATTTTTATTTTCTTTCAGCTGAATGTTGATGCAAAGTTTCCCCGCTCGCAGCTCCAGTTAATTTCTGACCCTCTGTTGTCTCTTCAGTGCAGGCATCGGCAGAACCGGCACCATTATCGTCATCGACATCCTCATTGACATTATTAGCAGACAAGGTGAGAAATCTGAGAGGTGAAGGTCCGGTTCTCTCTCCGGCATCTCTATTTATTTCTGGATTTGTGTGGTTTAGGTCTCGACTGTGACATTGACATCCCAAAGACCATCCAGATGGTACGGCAGCAGAGATCGGGCATGGTCCAAACAGAGGCCCAGTATAAGTTTATCTACATGGCGGTGCAGCAGTACATAGACACGGCTCAGAAGAGACTGGAAGAAGAGCAGGTAAACTGATTGACTGCAATCATGCCAGAGTTTTAAAATAAGATCATGTGAAGACGATGAGGGGCGGAGTTATAGTCGTTTTGATCAGATATATTGTGAGTACTTGATCTGTTAAGGCCTTTCCAGGCTTCATAAGAAGTCATGAAATCGGCAGTCATTCATGTGGTTGTGTGACGAAAACTGCGTCATTTTGTTCTCGTAGCAGCTTTGTGACACAAGGCCCAGGTCAAACCGTTTCTCACAGGGGGTTTGCGCCAATTATTGTGTGATTGGTCAGAAAAGCCGGTGAGCTTTAATGGAGTCATTTTGCTTCTTCTGCTCCACTGAGAATCAGCTGGAGGCTGTTAGAAAATACAGCCGTCTTTACAACTTTTCCAGCAAAACTAAGAAACCTATGAGCTTAAAAAGACCGCGAGGAGACACAGGCGGCTCTCTGTGGCTCTTATTGTCTCAGTCGGTTAAATAAACACATCTGATCGGGGTGAGGGAAGCAAAAATCTGTACAAGGACAGGAGAGTTGAGGAAACTGGTGCAAAGAAACCCGTTTTAACGTTGTAGGAGAAGGAAAGAGCTTCCTGGGAGTTCTGATCCGTTCTGATCGCAACCACTTGACCACGAACTGACTTCTTATGAAGTATGATGGAGCCTTTAGAGCTCAAAGCACTTCCAGTTACTACCACACCAGGTTTTATCTTGCATTTACTGTAGAGCAGATAAAAAAGATCAGCCAGTCAGATGTCTGTGTTTAATATTAGCTGATTTTGTCTTTTTTTCAGAGGAATAAGATGAAGGAGAGAGAATACTCCAACATCAAATATCCCCAGATGACCAACTCAAGGTCCAAACACAGTATGGCCTCCTCCCGCTCCTCTTCTGTGTAAGTACGACACACGAGCCAAAACATAAAAAGATGTCTTTTTTTTTTACTGGTGAATATTTTCCTTTTTTGTGTTGTTGTAGAATGACAAACGATGATTCTTCAAGTGTGTACGAGAATATAAACTTCAAAACCCCTCAGACGTCTTTTAGCAGCAACACCAGGAGGTAAAACTGTCGCTGTGGACGTCCGCTTCTCTCTTCTCTGCCTCTCTGTAAGTCTTTTCTTTAAAACGATGAAATGTTTTGGTATTTTTCTGCCGTTAAAAAAGGGGGGTTTTCTAAGCTTGCGGAAAACATTTTTATTGTTGAACTATTTGAATTGGTTGCATTAGAGTGACAGTTGTAAAGGAAAACATTATAATACCTGTTATTTGCACAAGTAAATATAGCTTCAGTGGAAAAACTAAGAACTTATGATGTGTCAGAAAAACATAACTTTTCCCTGAAGGAGATTTTCCGCTGATGACGAGCCTCTGAGTTTCTTCCACTGAGTCAAATAGATTTTATTTTTCCGAGCAAATAACAGGTTTATGGTTTATTTTCAAGTTTAAATTGATAAGACAGCCGTGAGGGGCTGAAAGAATATTAAAGAAAAACTGAGCTTCAAAAAACAAAGAGATGGGATTTAGTTTATGACTAGAATCAGCCACAGTTTGTACTATGTTGTTTTTTTCCTAATATCTAATATCAAGTAGAATGAACATGATTGAGTCACAGATTTGATGCTTGTTTATTACGAGCGAATGGGTTTCAAAGGCTGTGGGAAAGGAATGATGGATATTCTAATAAGTGCAATGATTTATAATTGTTTTGTTGTGTTTATAGTTAAAGCTCAGACTCGTTTGTATCCCTGTGGTCCAAATATCTGGGTTCAGGACTGAACTTGAGCAATTTAATCAGCTGAAACAACTCTATCAGAGAGGACCTGGATATGACTCATTATTCTGACTTTATAGGTCAATTTGGCCTCTGTGTGGATTTTAACTGGAATTTCTAACAACGTGCTGAAGTTTTACTGACGGTTCTGCTAAATGTAAAGTGGGTCACACCTGGCTCTTTTTTTATTAATAGAATTATTTTTTCACTCTGGCACATCCTGGTAGTACCTGTGTGGTCACGTCAGCTCAGTAGGAGGTCCTACAACCAGGATCAGGATGGATTGTGTTCACACCACCAAACCTATGGATAAAAAGGGGTCCAGGTGGTCTGAATGATGATGTTTTCAGTGTATATTGGTGCCGTTCACACCTGCATGTAGCGCCGTCCTGTCGCTCGACCAGAATTGAACAAGTCTGAACGGGGTCTCTGTTCACTCTGTAATGGAGGACTGCAGAGAGGAAGTAATGAAGCTAGGATTAATTTATAAGAATAAACAAAAACTATATAAATAAAATGTGAAAAAGCAACAGAGTGTTTTGTGGGATTCAAAGGAAAATCCAGACTTAGCCGTGGATTCCTCTGGGAGCAGCTGCATCGTCTGAACTGACGGTTTCAGAAGTATCACTCTCCTCCATTCTGCTAAAAATATGAGGCCTTGGCTATTTTTGATGGAAGTATGTCAAGCTGAGGAGGGCAGCTGGGCTCTCAGGAAGCCAGAGACAGAGCGCCAAAAAGAAGTCTGTCAGTTTTCAAAATAAAAGCCCGGGTATTGCATCAGAACACCAACATCCTGGACTGGGGTCAAGAGGTCACCGGCCCACTTCGTGACCTCATCCTGCAGGATTATAAATAACCACTCATCAGTTTTATTAATGGTGTTGGCTCTAAGACATTAGAAACACAAAAATTAGGTCAGCATGTTTAAACTGTTCACTTTAATATTTGGGTTTATTTGTTTTCATGTGAAGACTCTTGTATAAAACATTGTACATGATCGAGATCTTTGATAATCTAGTGTTATCAGAGTGCCGGAATTTAGTTCAGAGGGTCATAAATTCTCTCTGTCCTCATTCATCACCTGTCAGCAGGTTCATTCATGCTGCAGGAAACTGTTAGGAGAAGGCTCCTCTATGCTAATAGTGTTTTTAGCGCCGTATCATTAAATTGCAGGACTTTGTTGTCCATCATTCAAAGTGGCAGCACACATTAATTTCACCTGTCTGTTTTTCTGCGTGCAGCTTTCTGCAGAGGTGCGTCTGAAAAAGCCCTTTGAGGGTTGGTGGTGGTGCGGGTGGGGGGGAGTGTGGCGCTCGAAACTCCACTCCACCTCAGTGGACCCTGGCTTGGCCCGAAGGTGGTGAGGCGCCCCGTCTCCTGCTGCTGAACCTCTCAGTCTGGAGTCTGACCTTCTGTAAAATAGAGGAATCTGCAGCATGATGCCCCCCCTCCCCTCCCCACCTCCTCCAAGACTCTCGCTCAGCCAGTTTAAGTGCCTTGCGACAGGAAGTGTCTGTAATCTAGCCTGCGGTTTCATCTCTACTTTTGTTTCTTCACGAGCCCTGGGAGCTCCGGCTCACCTGACAAATCCTCCCTTCCTCTGGGGGGGTGCGGAGACCGAGCCTGGATTCTGCCCCCTCCTGGACTTAACCGAGCTGCACAGGACCACGGAGAAGGTCAAAGCTGTTCATCAACTTGTTGCCAGAAATCACTCTGCTGGTTATCCTTCTTTTCAGTCTTTGCCAGCTGTCATTTGAACTCGAACTTCAGACTGTTTTTGCTGCGCCTCGTCCCTCCAGCTGTGGCGGTTATTACTGCGGCTGCAGAGTGATGACAGGGGCGGTGATGTAACCTCCTACAGGGTCCTGAGGCTCAGGAAGGGCGAGCAAGCCCTGTCTTCTTACTCTTTGTCAAAAAAAAAAATTAATTTTGTGTGTAAAAGTGAACTATTTAGTTTAGTTTTTTGTTTTTTTTAAGAGATGTGACTGTTATAAAAAGTTAGCTGTATGTAATCCCCCCCTTCTGTTGTAAATGCAGGTTCTCTTGTTCCTTGACGTAACTGGAGATCAGCAAACAAATGTTAATATCAGACAAAGAGAACCTGAGTAAATACAAACTGCAGTTTTTAAAAGATGATTTCATTTATTAGGGGGAAAAAGAGCTATCCAAACCAACCTGATCCTCTGTGAGGAAGTAACTGCTCCTAAAACCGATGAACTGCTTGTTGCCCCCCTTGCAGCAACAACCTTCATCAGTAACAGGTAACGAGTCTTTCACTCAGCTGAGGAACTTTGCTGCTGCAGAACTGAGCTCGAGCATGGCCGGACGTTCTCCACCATGGTTTTTACAGCAAGACGGCCCCAGACCATCACACTACCTCCACCATGTTTGACTGTTGGTGTGATGTTCTTTTTGTGAAATGTGGTGTAACGAGAAGCGCGCCTTCATACATTTTCCTCATGAATCTGTAGAATTATCAGGATGTTTCTGGTGAATGTCAGACAGTCCTCGTTGTTTTTGCTCAGCAGTCGTTTTTGCCTCAAAACTCTCCTATGGAAGCCATTTTTTTTTCCCTTTGTCTCCTATTGTTATCTCATGAACTCTGACCTTAACTGAGTTGAGTGATGCCTGCAGAGCTTTAGATGATGGTGGATGATTTAACAAGATTCATCAAGAGGAGCAGTTACTTCCTCACAGAGGACCAGCTTTTCCCTCCTAATAAATGAATTCATAATTTGAAAACTGCAGTTCGTTTTTACTCAGGTTCTCTTTGTCTGGTATTAAAACCTGTTTGCCGTTTTAAAACATTTAAGTGTGACAAAAAAAAGCTAACTCAGAGAAAACCTGGTGGCTCTAACAGGTGGTTAAAGGAAGGAATGTTTCTGTCCTGTTATCTGGTCTCCAAAGGTCCCACGGAGAACAAAATAATTCAGTTTTTCCCCAATATTTTATCATTTTATTGTGCATAATCTTGGTATTATGGTTGTGTAACATGATTATAAAATTATGTTTATTTAAATATATCCAGTATATTTATAAAGCTGCATTATGATTGATGAGATCATGTTTAAGCACACCTACTGAAGCAGGAAACCAAGCACCAAATTTTATTTACACTTTAAGTTATTTAAATGTATCTGACTCCAGAGTTCTTGGAAAGGAATGCTGAACGGACCGCGGGAATCGGAAAAGGCTCACCATCATCGTCTGTATTCGACTCGCTGTCCTCACTGAGCCGCAGGTCTGACGTGGTTCAGCATCTGTCAGACGAGATTGTCACCAGAAGACGGGGGGGGGGGTAAGGCGTGGGGGGATTACAGTGCCCAGATGGCCATCTGCCCGAGATTAAAGAATAGATTTGTCTCCAAAAAGTAATTTAGAAGATGGCTGTAATCCAGGTTTGACGGTAGCAGGGTGAGGACGATGACGTCGTCCGTGTGATGAGTCAGACTGTTGCCTATTTTTAGCCTCAGAATCGGCACCAAAATAACCTGCTTTAAACCAAACACGGCCCAGCCACAACACCTAAACCAGATCCGCTTTTTCCTGGCGGGTGCTTGGAAAACTGGCCCTCGTTTGGCTCTCACTGATATGTACCACCAACACCCCCACAGCCCCGGAGAACTCAACTGAGAACCCGGTTCACGAGCGGAGAACCCAGAGCGTGGTCTGCTTGCCTCCTGGTAGCAGGAATCCCAGGACCGCTGAAGACGTCCCGTTTCCACGCCCCAACAGGATCCGTCAGAGGGTTTTAAATTTGTGGCAAACCCGGAGCGAGTTGGTAAAACTCCAGGGTTGTAACCCTTAATAGGAACATTTCAAAGTAATGTTTTCCTTCAGATTAAAAGCCCAGCTCAGAAGCATTTATAGGTATTTGTGTTCAGACTCTTTCCAGGTGAAGGACATACCTTTTTATTTATCTTTAATTGGACTCTTCCTGCGTGGGTGGACTAGAATCCATATAAAATACAACTTAATACCGCCGAGCTAAAGATGCTGAAATAATTCAATTAAACTTTATTTGATACTGTTGAATGTAACCTGCAGCAGCCATATCTGACTGTGAGGCAACATGGTTCTTTTTTATGTTTGTTTTGAGGCTTTACCTGGTATAGATTTTTGCTCTCTTATTTTATTGTGAATAAAAGCTCTGATTTCTGACCTGAATGCCACTGCTGGACGCCTGCTGTTAAAATGCTGCACTACTTGATGTTCTTCAGTTTCATTTGAACATTAAGACCGTTTCTTTTCAGTTTTCCTTTTTTTCCTTTGGTGAATGGGAAATGATTTGTGGATTGTTTTCCCCCCGTTTCTGATCATTCATTGTGGGTCATTTTGTCATGTGTGGCTCTGTCTCTGAGGCTCGGTTGTTTGTAACCCGGTGGAACATCAGTACTTGAAAGTGTGAAAGTGCAGAACCTTTCGCCTCAGGCTGCGTGGATGTCCGTTAGCTGTTGACGTGTTTCTGACTGTGCTTTAGATTTCTGCTGTTGAGGTATTTTTCTTTGATTGTCTCCTTTTAAACTGATTTATTCCTTCTTGTAATTTCACTGTTGATGGGTGTTGATGAGTAAATCCTGAACCTGCAGCCGGAACGTTTATTTCTGCCGGTTCTCTTACGTTTACTTGAACGTGCCGAAGTGGTTTGGGTTCCCTCTCCCTGCTGGTTGCAGTAGTGATTTTTCAAAGTGCTCCATTGTTGTCCACTTTCATCTTCTTCTTGCACTGACTCCACCCAGACGCCTTTTATTTGTTTGTTTTTGTTTGTTTGTTTTTTTGGAAACATCTGCTGATGCAATGAGTTGCCAGAAATGGATAATCATCAAATAGATGAATAAAGATTTATGATGGCACATTGAAAAGCTCCACACAGTTTGGTGTTGTTTAAGAACTTGGGTTTGGAAATGACAGCGCCTGAAAGAAATCCAACCTGGAGACTTCCTGCGTCTCTGATTGTTTTGCCTCCAGCTGAAAGAGAAATCAGGCAGTTATGAACTTTGTTCTACTTTTCTTTTTTTTTTTTTTTTACAGCGGTTATCTTTCGAATGAGTAGAAATTGCTCTACCCACAGAAAATAACAAGCACTTGGCTAAAATCAGTACAGAAAAGCACATTTTAGGAAACTGGCTCAACCAGGGTAACTGCTGTGGATTAACCTGCAAAAAGTTTGTGTTTTACGTTCCAAATCAAGAAAAGAACACCATTAAGATGATTATTTTAACTAAAGCTCTTAGGTTGTTTTTTTTTGTTGTTTTTTTACCAGGATATGCCTTAAAATGAACAAGCTTCCCATTTGAAACGGTTCAGTTTAAGGTAGCAGAGAAAAACAAACATTTGGCAAAAAGAAGGGTTTCTCTTTAAGAAGACTTCCTTGTTAACAAGTCGTTTGGAGCTGTGTTTGCTTTCATCTTGGTTTAATATTTAACCGTGTTTCCTGGCAGCGCAAATGGCCTTTAAAGGAAGTTCTACGTTTATGGCCGCTTCTACATAAAAGCCCAAATTTAAAGTAAATCTTGTCAAGTGCATGTAATAGGTGAGCAAATTTGGAAATCCCGCAGCTTAACTTTTCCTCTTTGTGACGCACCAAGACCAGGAATTAATAAATCTGACTTCCTGCCCAGGCGGAGGAAAGGTTGACTCTTATAGTTCCAGGTTAAAGATTGATGTCGGGAGGAAATAAAAACTGAACAGCACCCGGTTCGTTTTACAGCTCCTGTATAAACCTGGAGTTTATGTGAAAACAGAACTTCAGAAGTTATTTTGTGAAGAGTTTACTAAACCTGCTCCTCCGCTTACAAGCAGCAGTCTTCAGATTCAGTCTTGTTAGTTTTGACATGATTTGTGTTAATACTTTACTTTCAGTCACACTTTTGTAAACAAGGACATATAAAACCCACACACACACAATCAAAGGTACAGTGCACAATGTTTTCAGTTGGCACACTTGAATCACGATCATCCCCTCATGTGATGAACCTTTGCAGTCACCTGGGGATGATTTAAAAAAAAAAAAAAAAACAAAGTTCACATTTTGGTCCGGTCACAGTAAATGTCACAAAGCTCCTCTGTTTGGTTTGAACACAATGGCAACTTTCTGCATCATCGCTAAATGTTTAGTAGACATTTGCAATAAATCGCCGACCTGCAGCTCAGGTCATCGGACCTGTTCATCTGCATCATCTGATCTATTTTCAAAACATTTTTTTGGATTGAGCTGTAATGTTTTCACTGTCTCTTAACTTCCTTTTTCCTGTTGGATGTAAATTACATTTGTGGCAATTTCGAACTGTTATTGGATGCTTTTTAAAGATAAAATCATCTTTGTGACACTATGGTTTGGCAGAGAAGAGCCAGGTGGTCAAAAATGTAGCTTTAAAGTAAGTACTTTAAATAAAAAAGGAGTTTTGTCATTTGTGGTTGGAACAATCAGGTGCTCTAATCCAAAGAGCAGATATGGAGTCTTTCTGTACATCGTCACTGAAGTCCTGATAGTTTTATCTTTTCGGGCCAGGCCTGCTGATGAAGGGAGTGAAAGTTGTGGTGATTTGCTGTTGATCCTTCGTGCAGTGCAGGTTTCCGGTGCTGAAGACGCACTGCAGCGGCCACAGCACGACCACGATGAGCAGCACCATGAGCACGAAGAAGAGGATCATCCTCTTCCAGTCTGACAGTCTGCCCAGCAGGCCTGAAGTCCTGGGCCTGGTCTGGACCGGAGTGTCTGCCGACTTGCTGGCCCCGATGTCGATGCAGACGCAGAAGGCCGTGGGGCTGTCGGGGGCGCCAGCCGCGGCGTCCTGTCTGGAGCTCTTGTAGCACAGCTTCTCCCCCTCCAGCCACACCGGCTCCTCCTTCTGCTGGTGGCTGGGCAGCTTGCAGAGGACCTCCCGGCTGGTGGCCAAGGCTGGGGGTCCCTCCACGGGCAACATGGTGGGGTGGCGGCAGAAGGGGCAGGAGAGGCGCGCGCTGCCACCCATGTCATCCTGGTCGGACAACGAGACTGCCATGAGGCGGGAAAGGCACTCCAGGCAGAAGGTGTGAGTGCACTCCAGCAGCTTGGGGGTTTTGAAGACGTTGTCGTAGGTGTTGTAGCAGATGGAGCACTCCGGCTGGCTGGCCACGGAGATCTTCTTTTGCACCTCTCCTGGCACCTCCTGAGGGGGGATTTGCGTGTACCAAATCTGCTGAGTGTCTTGCTCCATCTTCAGAAACTTCAACCTTCCTCCCTTTTGTCCAGACTTCCCGTCGGCTGCCTGTTCTTCTTCTTTTGTTTGTTTTTGTTTTGATTATTTTTCTTTTGTCCTTCTTGGTCAGTTATTTCCTGGATTATCTAAAGAGAAGGAGTAAAAAGTAGAGATTAGTTAACATCGTTGTTGTTGATATATAAAAATTGTTCTCCTTTTCCAAACCCCCCTTTTTCCCCATTCATCCCCAGCTGTAATCCTAACAAGTCAATCGGAGCAGATTATATCCGAGCCATCTGAATGTTTGAACTCCGAACTATTTTTACCCTTCAGCGTCAGTGCGCACAAGACATCACAAAGCTGATGAGATTATGATCTGCCAGGTGAGTAATTCAGTTACAGGAGCAATTCAAAATGGGTCAGATGGGTTGAGTAATCTTCTGGATTTACTCAACCGACAAGACGGAAACAAACAAGTCAGTAAAATGACAGAAGAGGACAAAGACAACCATTAATCCACGCCTGTAAAGTGGGCAGTTCAGTTCTGCCTGTACACCTGGGTACAATGTCCTTAAAAGTTTAATAATCCAGGAAACCTTTCAGTCAAAACAAGAAATTAAAGCCAAAGCTCCCATAAACACCACCTTAAATTATAGACAGGTTTGGCTCTGTAATCAGATTTTTATTATGAATAAAAGTTTTTTATAACTCGTTTAGTACAAACATCTGCTAATGTTCTCCAAATTCAATATTACTGAAAGTTTTTGTGCCTGAGCAAGTTGCTACCGGTCTCACTAATTGTTTAAAATATTGATCTTTTATTTCTGACTGGACTTTAGGAAACTTCTGCTGTTCATTTTCTTTCTGTTTTCATTTTTTGCAGGTTGTTAGCAGCAGCGAATGCCAGAGCAGCAACCATCAAACTAACCTGTGGCTAAATAAGTATTTGTTGGGGTTTCTAAAATAGTTTTCCACAAAAACTTAACCTAATAAACTCATAAGTGAACTAACATGACTTTACATATTGATGCTCATGCTGTAAGGAGCAGCAGTCTTTTTGCAAGACTGAAAATTGTCTCAATCTTTTTTTTAGGTGCCGTTTTTAAACGAAGGCTTGCAGCCACACCGGCCAGCGTGATGTCCTGTGTCCTCCTCCTTGATCTGCTGATATAAGGTGGTTGTAGGTGAGTGCTTTTCTGCTGACGCCTGTTCCCGTCTGAGAACACTTCCTGTGAATTTTTGATCTTTTCAGTTTCTGTTCTAACCGGCAGACTTGAATACCTTTAAAAAGAACAGACCTTAAGGACAGCTGAGGGTTAATTTAGTGTCTTTGAGTCATGTTTTAGGATGAAAATGGGATTGCTGGAGTTGAGTGTGGTATTAGAAGTGAGTGATGTGTGTGTTTGTGTTTGTGGATAAAAGCTGTCAGAGTCCAGGTGTTCTCCTCCCGGAGCCTTCAGGCTGGTTTTTACCTCACTTCTCCTGTTTACACAAAGTCCCCACTTGTTCTCCGTCTAATCGCTCCATCTACCCTTGACATTCCTGCATTACCAGCGTCTGTCCTCATCCCTGCTGAATTTAATCAGGCTTCTCGAGGATTAGGACAGATTTTTTCCCCCCTGTGTAATTATAATGGCACCTTTATTAGTATCGAGACTCCTTTAATCGTCGCTTTTGACGCCTTTTTCTCCCCCTTTTCCCCTCGTACTGATATTCAATTACAGGGTGTGGTCTTTTTTTTTCCTGGAGTGATGAAGCAGAAACTCAGTCTGCTTCCTGAATTATTTCCCTTGCCATAAGGAGCTGATGTTAAGTGTCATACTAACAATGCTGACGACTTTACCTGTGTCTAAAGTAACCGAAATAAATCTATGAAGCACAAAACATCAAATATTTACAGAACTGTGGAAGTCGCTTTTAAAAATGACTAGACAAATAAGATCAATAAACACCAGAAATATTAATCATACATGTGTTAACTGGCTAATATTCCTCGCGCCATAACTCAGAAAAGTTTAATTTTCATAAACAGAAGACCTGAATTTCAATTTTAAAGGAACTAGCAGCCGACTAACATTAAATAAACAAATTAAATTAAATAATAGAAGTCCAGCTTTGGGCACTTTGGCACATATAATCCATGTGGATTAAAGCTTTGGTCTAATGAGGAATTATCACATTAGTGCAAATAAAAGCATTGATACTGAGTTTAAACGGCTCGGGTTTCCACCTCCAGTCACTTAGTAACAAATTTAAATTCTTTGTTAAAGTTTTACAGTTTTCATTCTGCTGCCCGTTCAGAAGGAACGTCACCACGTTATCAACATTCCTTTCTAAATATATTTCCAAAATAAAACGCCCCTTTGGTCATGATTTCACCCTCTCGTTTGGGTTCTTACTGTTTTGAAAGTTGGCTTTTAGTATTTTCCAGGTTTCTAGACTTTGTTCCTTTGCTAGAAATAAATGTTTCAAACAGAAAAATGCTTTCAGATTTATGGACATAAAGTACTGTGCAAAAGTTTTAAACCAGACCTATTTTTTTTTATACTTTGCTTTCAAAAACTTGTCTCGTTGAAAGAACAAAAATAAAAAGGAGTGACCTTTTTAAAGCCACAATTATTGTTTCGATTGTAAGACACATCGTGAACGTAACAAACCTTAAATACGTGCTGTAGAAGTCCAACTTATTTGTCATATCTTGCATATGATGGACGCTAACATTAAAGCTATTTCTCTCAGTCTGAAGCCGATGTTGTGTTGAAGAACACCTGATCATAAAATCTATACAAGAACAGGAAACATTTTTTTCCCCTTGTGTGTACAGTTCACTGAACATAAAGTTAATATTTGCAGTTTGATGTCAAAAAGAGTCAAACTGATGAAGAAATGAGGAAACTTTAGTCTGGATGTTTTAAAACGAAGGAGCAGGACTCGTGTCCTGTTGAATAAAGTTTCTTATTTTGAGAAAAAATTGTAAACAAGAATGAGTAGCTGCGTTTATGATTAACTAGGCGCTTTTTAACGGCTTTTAGTCGTGAGTTTTAGGCTCATATATTCTCCAGCAGGGTTAAATATGAACTCTGACTGAATATTTGAAGTTCTGAAAGGAAAAACCTGAACCTGTGGCTCGGTCTCCTTATTACCTCGGTCCAGGGTTCTGCTTCGACCCTGATCTTTTGATCCCTGATATTATCAGTACTGCTTGTTTTTCTCATCCCTCCCACTGACCTGGATCAGGCCTCATTTGGGTGAAAGTCAAATTAGAGAAGTTTTTCTTTTTTTTTTTTAATTTAAGCTTTACTCATGTAAAGTAGTAGCTCAGCTTCTTTTGTGATAGGTTCAACTGTGTGTGTGTGTGTGTCCTGCCCAACTGTCATCCACGATGCTGCACTACCTGTTCTCAGCTTCCAAAGTAAATGAAACTCGATCTACCTGCTGTTTGAAGCGAGGGGGCAGGGGGCCTGCAGAGACGGTTCAACTGAATCTGAAGCCGGTCGAGGCAAACAGACGTGTGTGTGTGTGTGCGCACAGGAAAACACAAACAAACAAAGCAGTAAGCAAGAAGCTCAAGAAGCCTAATCAGTGCTACTAGTTTGTAGAAATGAATCTGACTGGATGGAGCAGAGTTTAGTCTTCACTAACTCAGCAGTTCAGAAGGAAAAGCTGGATGTTTTTGGCTCCTAAAAGAGATCACACGTGTAAACAAGGCCTCACAGCAGAGCTACAGTGAGCCTCAAACTGCTGTTTTAAAAAGCATGAACACTGCAAAGGTTTAGTTTACCTGTGGAAAAACGATGAAGACGTCAGCTGATCGTCTCCTGATCTTCCTCGGCCCGGCGAGGATCACTCCCTCTCCGCTCCACGAGGCATTTTTACAGAGCCCAAACCCCAGCTGGGAGTTTCAACTGTGCCTCTGCTCAGGATCAGGTCCACCTTCCTGCTTTGATACTCGGCTGGAGTTTTGAGTGTGTCGAAGTGTGTGTGTGTGTGAGAGAGAGAAAGTGGGTGTGTGTTCTGAGGCTGGGTGAAAGTCGGTGTAGGAGCTGGATCCTCCTTTCTCGGCGTCTGTTGGCCGTTGCCACCTGCCCTGATCTGTCGGCTCCCTCTTTTAGCTCTTTATGCAAACAGAAAGTCTCTGCCTTGAGGTGAGGCGGAGGGGGAGGAAGAACCCTCAGGAGTAAGGAGGGTAATACACATTCTTGTCCTCTCAACACCCCTCCCAGTCTCTCTTTATGTTGCTACCTACTTTTACGGCTTTTCCTCCCTCGAACACTTATAACATGAAATTACGCCACACCTTAAGCACCTGTGTGCAAACAAACCTCCCCCCTCAGGTCCAGAAGGGGGGAGACGTTGTGTAAAATGTAAAAGAAACAGAATGTAATGATTTGTAAAACTCACAAACCTGTAGTTTATTCACACTAAGGAACATCAAATGTTGGAACTTTTTGGAAAACAAAAAGTCGGGGCCATGTTTTACTCTAGGAAGAATCTAACGACAGTCCGTTCTTATCTGATGGAGGATTCCAGCTGTATACCAGTCCCCGGGTCGTCTTTGCTGGATTTTTCGCTGAATGGGAACATTTATTGTTCTGGGACATTTAAGTAAAGTTCTGCAGTAATGGTGCCTTTCCTGATGTGTAAACTGCTCATGTCAGAGGCACTAATGGCACCCCCATAGCATCAGAGAGGCTGTGCCCTGATAACAGGCTGGATGGTTCCTCTCCTCTGTGGTTTGGACCCGTCTGACCTCAGATCAGTTCTCCTCTTTGGGCCAGAGAAGACAGCAGCGTTTCTGGATGGTGTTCATATCTGGCTTCTTCTCTGCCTGATAGAGCTTTAAGCAGCGTCTGTGGACGGCACAGTGGGTTGTGTTTACAGACAATGATCCGTGGAAGTGTTCCTGAGCAGAACAGAACCAGAACCTGGTTTTAATGCAGAAGATCACCAACATCCAGTATTGACTTTCAGCCTTTTGTCCTCTGAGCTCAGAGAGTTCTGCAGATTCTTGACATATTTGAATGATATTATGAACTGTAGCTGATGGAATATTTAGTCTTCCCATTTCTCCATGAAGGAACATTATTCTGAAACTGTGGAAAACTGTCTAAACAGAGTGGGACAGTCTGGTGAACCTCTGCCCATCTTTACTTCTGGGAGCTTCTCTAAAATCTTCTTTATAACCTCTCCTCTTACTGACCTGTTGCCAATTTACCTAATTAGTTACAAAATGTCCCTTTAGCTGGTTTTTATTGGTACCACTTAGTTTTACAGCCTTTTGTTGCTCCTGTTTCAACATTTTTGATGTGTTGCTGCCATCAAATTAAAAGCAAGCTTCGTTATAAAAAAGGGTCATTTTTTTTTTTCTTTTAGCGACTGCTACGTTCACTATGTTCCATTTTGAATAAAATATGGGTTTATGAGAGTTACAAATCAGTCCATTCTGCTTGTTTTTACATTTTACACACCGTCCGAACCTCTTCGGAACAGGAGTCGTGATAAATCCTTCAAACTAAAGGTGCGTTCGTTTTCGTGGGAATTCTGAGAGGAGTTTTGTTCTTTTCCCAGAACAACTAAACGCAGACTGACTGAGAAATCCATTGTGCCGTTCAACTCAAAAGACATCCTCGAGTTTTGCATGAGTCCCTTAGTTTAAGATGTAGACGACATGCAAAGGATTAATTTCCATGCAGTGAGTGATAAGGTAACAGGTGCTGATCCAGGACCAGCTTCTCACTGGAGCTCCACTTGTTCCTCGCCTCTGCCAGTCTTCAGTTACCTGTCAATATTACACGTCTTTCTGTTTACTTTAAGCGAACTTCTAACTCTTCCTTTAAGAGCAGAGAAGTAAGAAAAACAAGAAGAGTGAGAAAAGTTTACCTTCAGAGAAGGAGATCACCATTAAGCCCAGAAAAACTTCAAAAAGTCAGAAAAAATTAGCATTTCAAAGACTTTCAGAGTCATTCATTTAATATTTAATTCAGGAAGAAAAAACTGGCACAATAATGAGGCTCCTGCTAATTAAGATTAATTGAAAACTGTGTGTTTGAGGTTTTTATTTGGTTGCACATTTTATTTTATGATAATGACTAATAGCTGTGGGCCATTAGGAGCAGCAACAGCTGCCTAACTGACTCGGTTATTTAGTAACCCAAACACAAATACTGCCGTATCACATCAGCCAAGTCATTTATTGGGCGTTGGGTTGTGCGTGCTCATAAGGAAGCGTTAAGAAAATGATCAAAAGAGCTGCTTCATTCTCCTTCCTGGAATGCCTGAACTCGGATTAATAATAAACACGCTGAGGGTTCGGCGCGGTGGGATGGCGTGCTGGGTGCAGCGGTGACACGGAAACACATGGGAGCGGGGCACTGTGTGCGTCTGGGTGGGCCGTAAAAAAACAAAAAAAACGACACAACGCTGATTGGCTTCCTGCTCTGAATGGAGGGCAGAGATGACGAGTCGGGATCATCAGAAATCCTGCAGATATCAATCAGACCTGCCTGTGTTGGGTATTTAAAATAGTTCTGAATTGTTCCACTGCCCATCTCTACTCCTGAGACATTCAGCTTCTCTGAAATGCTCTTTAATATCCCTGACCTGTTGCCCATTAACCTAATTAGCTGCAGAATTCTTCAGCTGTTTCCTGTTCGAGACACTTACCTTTACAGCCTTTTCTTGCCGTGTTGCTACCATCAAATTTAAAATTACCTTTTTTTTTTTTTTTCCTCATAAAACTTGTACTTTTCCAGTTTACTGTAACCTTGTGTCGATCAGCAGCTTATCTTTATGGCCTACAACCACAAAACCTTCCTGCTCTTGATCGAACAATCTTTGGCCCCGTGGCTGACTGTAGCCCTCCTTATCGCTGCTGTTAACGGTTCGTGGAGGACGACTACACCTTCCTCGCGACGTAAAGACTGAAACGGTGGCGAATGTTGTTGAGGCGCCCAAAAAGGTCGTCACGGGAACAGTTTTCCACGATGAGGTCGTTTGGTTTGTTGTGAAAACATGCGCCGCCTCTCACAGTTAACGCGTGCCTTCTGAGGTTGTGTTTATGTTAAATATTTGACTCATTCGAACCTTTTCTGTCTGGGACTGAGGGTTGAGGGTGAAGTGTCTGTTTTCAGCTGAATCCACTTTTGTAACGCTTCTGTCCTCGTCTTTGTTTCGTCTCAGTTTTGGATGATAAAAAGTGTTCCATACTAACGAAGCTGGCTGTGTTTCTGCTCAGTCTGCTTTCCTTCACGTGCATTTTTGACCTACTTTATTAAATTATTCTTTTCTCCGGCAGTTTTCGCTGGAATAGATATCACCGCTGCTAAAATGATGTAGAGCTGAGGTGTAGCCGTTTTGGTCAAATCCTGAAAATCTTATCTGCACTCTCACATCGTGGTCGTCTGGAGCTGGAGATTAGAAACCTCTGTAGTCCTGTTAGAGATCCGTAAGGAGCTTCAGCAGACGTTCTACTCATGATATGGGCTGAAGTAACAACAATAAAAGCTCAGTTTATTTATGGCACCGAGCCGCTTTCTCACTAACATAAAAGCAATCAATAAAACATAAACAGACCCCAATGAAAAATGGAAAACCTGAAGACGTAAAATTTCTAATTAGTCCGGAGCAGCATCTTCTCTGAGAACTGTCCGTTTGTTAAAGTTTGGGTCTTTCAGGGCCGGTTTGGGGAATTAATCGTCCGGTTTTCCAACCTTCTGGTTCTGTGAAGTTATTAGGCTTTGTTGCGTTTCTGAGAATTATTCACAGATTTCCATAGAAACCTGGTCTGAATGGGTGTTGAGGGCCGGGCTGAAACCTTCAGTCTCCCTCGGAGAGTTTCAGGCTGCGTTTGTTTTACAGACCATCTCCAGTTTTTAGTTTCAGACTGTGTGGGGTTACATTCACAATTTCTTTTTGGTTTTCTAATTAAATCTGTTCTTCTGAAGTGTTCCCTGCGCCACAAGCTCAGCCTCAGATGAATCCACAGAAACCTATTGATTTAATAAACCTTTCATTGCTGCTGGAAGGTTGTGTTTTCACCTCATCAGTCAACAGGATTGTTATCTGGTTTTCCTCTGATGACTGAAGGTCGTCTGTGTGTTAAAGCACAGCACAACGGAGCGGTCGACTAAATCTTTCCTGGAGGTGTTTTAGCGCTCAAACAGGTTTGGATTTAGTTTTGCAGCGGTTTTCTCTCCCAGGCCGGAGTTTGACCTTCCCAGCTCCTGCTTCCCGTCGTGTTAGATTACAGATCTAAAACGAGTCTCCTAAAATGGTTCGCTGCCTTCTTACTGCCATCTTTTGCTTTCTGAGCAGGGATTTAGTTTCAGAGTCTTCGACAGCTGCGCAGAGGGACTGGAGGCTGGTATTTACCCCTCCACCCAACCCCACCCCACCCCACCCCCTCCTCCTGAGGAATCAGGTCAGTCTGGGTCCTTATTGGGTGATCTTACTTTAAAACTCTGGCATTAAAGGTGGCGGGTGATATGCATTCCTTCAAGTGTGAATGCTGAGTCTGTTTGTTATTTTTTGGCCTCTACTTCTTCATCCTTTGTGCTATTTTAGACTTTCACATCTGTCCTCTGTGGAGGACATGGAGGACATTTGTGAACCTGAATCTGTCCCACCCACTGAATTAACTCGTTTATCTGTCCTCAGAGGACATTTAGGGCTTTTCAATGATACCAGATGAGAAGAGGTGGGCTGATTACTTTACAAAGATTGGGGGATTTTAAAGAAATTCTGATTGGACGGTATTTTTAGGAAACATCAGAACGTTCAGCTCGTTCAGCAGATGAGTGCCGAGACTTTTGGGTTTTGTAATTTTTATACTTTTTAAAAGATTTCACTTAATTTACAAATATTTTCCTCGTAGAAACACTCAGAGATCCCTTCATTTCCTTCAAAAAACGTTGTTCTCTCCGTCTTCTTATCCTGCGTTTAGTTTTTAATCTTTTGATACTTTTAGCTAATCTGAAATAAGATAAACATCTCTTTATAAATATTTTTCGGGCGGCGGAGGACAAAGGATTATTTACTGACATTCTTAGAACCAGTTGGTTTTCCTCTTGTGTCGTTAAAGTAACTTCAATGTCTTAGTTTATCTTTTTTTTTATCTACAAACTAATTAAATCTCTGGATTTCTATGAAAACCTGAGTCCAAAACAGTGTCTTCAAACAGAGGAGGAAGAATATAAAAAGTTACAGCTTCGGTTCTTGTCAAGGTTAAACAGTGTGTGTCCATCCTGGCCTCAGGGAGTTCGCAGAGTTCTGCACGTTTCTAAGAAAATGTAAACTCTTCTTCGCTGTCCGAGCTCCTAACACCCAGTCGACCTGAAGAAGAACGTGTTGTTTTGGGTTGTTTGGATCTCTAACATGAGCACAAAGACTCACGGTGACTCTTCTGCTTTTACGTTCAGACAGAATTGATTTCTATGCAGATGTTAGAACTGGATCTTTTGTATGTTTTTAAATAGTTGTGAGTTATATAATAATAAAAGATGCAGTATCTCCATTAAGGAATGCATGTCGCCCGCTGCCTTTTATGCCAGAGTTCAGGACTAAAACAGGCTGTGTCGGCCATCTTTAATTGGGTTGACTTAAAGTGGATCAGTTGCAGATGTCCATCCAATCATTACAGGAAAAATAGAACTTCTAAGGAATCCCAGCAGCTTCAGTCGGCCATGAGGCTGTGTCTCGTCTGTTTCTGCCATCAAAATGTAAACTGTTCTCTGTCTGACAGAAAAATACAAGCAAGGTCTAAATGACAGAAAAATTGCCTTTTTTTTTTGAACAATCTACAAGAAATAGTAAAAACAAAAATTGTCCACATATCTGATTTTACTAGTTTTGATCCGTAACTAAATAATCAGGACTTGTTTAACTCATTTAATCCCCAACTAAAACAGCTTTTAAATAACAGAAATATACAACAGAACATATCCATATATTTGCAGCAGGCGTGTAAAAAACAAAAAAAAAAAAAAAAAACTCTGCTGAGATTCTACCTGTTTTAGGGGAGAAGTTTGATATTTAAAAAAGAAGGAAGTATTCTTTGTGTGAAAACTGAGCTGGAATCAACCGCAGCAGAGACTTCATGATCAGATAAACTGTCTGCTTTGTCCAAAGTTAATAAATACGATTAAAGCCCCAAACAGACGTGGTGACAGCGCCCCCGTGTGGCCATAAAGGTGAAGGACGTGTGACGTTAAAACAGCTGTTACTGTTCTGACAAACTAAGAGTTGGAGTCATGTTTGAGATTAGGATCTTATAATTAGGTGAACATTAGAACTGATTCTGCCTGACGTGTGTGTTGTGTGTGAGGGGAAAAGTTTAAAAAATACATTCAACACAAATGTTCCTCTCAAGGGCTGAATTCTCTGTTCAGATAAGCTTATCTCAGCTTGTTTCTTCTTCTTGTTTTAGATTCTGGGTCCTGTCTGAGGAGAGTTACAGGTGGTTAAAGAAACGAGATGAAATTCTGAAATAATCTCCAAGACGTCCCTCAGATCGTGACACAGACTGTTTTAGTTTTGGTCACACCCAGGCTAACCATCAGTTTTCTTCACCTGCTTGTTTGTTTCCAGGTCGGGGTGAGGGGTTGGAGCTGGTGTCCGTCTCCAGCAGTCACTGTACGAGGGACGAAGGACACCGTGGACAGGTCAGTCCATCACAGGGACACAGAGACAAACAGCCATTCACACACTCACACCGAGGGACAATTTAGAGTTACCAACAAACCAAACCTCCATGTTTCTGGTCTGTGGGAGGAAACCAGAGTAAACTCTGAGCGTCGAACCTGCGACCTTCCTGCTGTGAGGCGACAGCTCTGACCGCTGCACCACAGAACCCACTCTGAAACTACTCTGTAGTTCACATGATACTTTAATTAAAAAAATATTACAAATACTGTACACTGGTTCTGAGCATGTGCAAAATGTAAAAATCATCCAGTTCAAGAACAAAAAGGTACAAAAACATCCTTTCGATTTAACATGAAAACACTTCTAATACTAGTCAGAGTTAACCAACGTGAACTGAGAAGGTTTTAGTTTCATTCTAATATTCACAATTTTACACAAGGCTGATAAGTTATATTTCCTGACTGAGACGTAAACAGTTTCCACACAGGTGGAGATCATAATCAGAACGTGGTTCTTTCACAAAGACTCAGCACCTAATTCTCAAGGCTTCCAGTTTTCATCCAGACGTTTCGTTTCTTCAGACAGTCCAGCAGCAACATGTCCTGTTTTTAAACAGGAAGTCTTTTACGTTGGTCAGAGTCTTATTTGATTTGCAGAAGCTTCATTTTGCTTCCTAAAATAAATCAACAAAGCGAGGAAAAGAACAATTAGCGTTTGAGAAGGTGCCCTTGTGATGAGCGTTTGTTGGAGCGGATCTTACCGAGTCCTTTGAGGAACTTGTTCACTCCACTCGGTTCTGGTTCTGGGCTCGACTCCAAATACTCCACCACTCTGCTTTCAAAGAGTCCTGAGAGGAAAAGTGAAGCCGAGACGTCAGCAGGAGACACTTCCTGCAGGAAAAGCTACATTCAAATGTTGACATATCAGTGTCTTACATACATAAACAAAATATTTAATTAGAGTCACGTATGAGAACGAACCCACCTTTAATCTGGAGAACGTTGGCTTACATTTTCTCAGGTTAATATTCTGACATCATAAATAAGAACCAAAAAAAAACAAATATTTTTGTAAGAAATCTTCACAGCAGGAAACCTGAACATTGATTCTGTGGTTCATGGTCGATAACCATCACCCGCCACGGTGACAAGTGAGCAATCATGTAACTGCCTGTATCGGTTTGTTAGCAAAATATCTCATGTATCTCAGGCGCAAACGCAAAAATGGCTACAGCTCCGTCAGGTGTCCAGAGACTGAGCTCATGTTGGGTGGTAGTACATGTGTGTACTGACAAACTGAACTGACTGAAAACAGGAATCCTCTACCTTCATGCAGCTGAAATTCAAGTGGATGCCGTTTAAATTTAGGAAGTAAAATTTCTCACAGCTGCTTCTGCATTTCTTTGGTAGTTTTGTTTATAAGCAGGTTTATTGTTCCGCTACTAAAACTGACTGTTGATACAGCTGTAAATAACGCTTCGTGACGTCAATAATTCACCTTTTTTTCCTCCGCCTTTGCGCAGCTCCTTGTCCTGAATGAAACCTGCAAACATCTGTGTGTCCATGAAGAGCTGCAGGAACTGCCGGACTCCGCGGGACGGGTGAGATTTGCGGAAGCTGTCCCTCTGGAGCTCCTTGGTCCCGTTGAAGGACTCGACCATGTGGAGAGGATAGTGGCCCACCAGCTCCACGAAAAACCGAACAAAAGCCTCCGACACCAGAGAGCTCAGCTCGACCTGCTGGTCTGAACGGACCACATTTAGAGAAATTAAGAGAAATCTTCCAAAACAAATACGATCAATGAGTTCTACTTGAAAACCTCCATTAAAATACTAAACTCTGACAGAACTAAACTGAAATAAGGAGATCCTGTAAATGTGCTTCACAACCAAGAAAAGCAGGAACCGTGTTGGACTGACCTCCACCGTCTCCACCGTCCTGTCTCAGGATACCGTCTCTGTCTTCCAGGATCTGCTGCAGCGCCGCCTGCAGTTTACTGGGCAGGATGCAGTCTTCATCCCCCAGCTGAAACAAACCGTCAAAATATGTCACCAACGGACGTTTTCTTTGCTTCGGGGAGAATAGTTTAAATACCAGAGAAACACAGAACGTTAGTGACTACAAAGTACAAGTACTTTCTCTCCTAAGTTTAGTGTTTTGAGAAGAAAGCAGCTACTCTCTACAGATAAATACTTTGTTGCCAGCAGAAACATGTTAAACATGGCTGAATGTTTCCCGTTTGTTTGCTTAAATCAGTTTATTTTTTGTAGATTCTAATGAGCTAATTAATTACTACTTACTGCAGACAGTCAGACGAACAGAACGCGTCGCAAATTTCAAACAAAAACCTGCAAAACAAGGAATGCATATCGCCCGCCGCCTTTCATGCTGGACTTTTAGACTAAGCTCATGTTATGTTGAAAATAAAGTTAAGTGAAACTGGAGCTGTCATGTGTTGTCAATGATTCTCAACTGCAGCAAATTTTAGCTCTGAGTTTTTAGCCGGTTTTGTGTTTTCTGAGATCAGTTGTCTGTGGCGGCCATTTTGAACTGGCTCCAAATGCTGTAGAGGTGCGTCCAGTGATTCTTTACTGAAAGTTTCATTCAAATCTGTTTTGGTGACAAACAGAAACGGTTGTGGGTGATGAGTTTTGTTGAAAGTCAGTCTAGCAGATATGAATCAAACACGACTGTTACATGTTTTTGTTTGTGTGAGGAGCGCAGTTTTCTTTGTCGCTCCAAACGCTCCACCCAACCAGAGACAAGTGGAGGCAAAGCTGTAGTTCCCAGTGGAACCACACCTTGGGTTCCCATTATAGGCTGTGTGTACACACCTGAACGACAAACGTGTCTGCACACAGATCCACGATCAGCACCTAGGAAGAAAGCAAGAACAGGAACAACGTTTACCGAGGGTATCAGTTCGCTGTTTTACAACACGCTGTAGTAAGAAGTGAGCCGCAGAGTGAAAAACTAAAAGTAGTGAGTGAGAGTGAGCGTGCCGCTCGATGCAGAAGTTCCTGCTGCTTCCAGCGAATAGAAAACCAAAACGTGGAAGTTCAACCGTTTCACAGAATGAGTGATATTTAAAAACCCTGACAGATGTACCTCCTCGATGGGGAGCTCCAGCACCTGCGGCAGACACGGTGCCAGCACGCCGATGAGAAACGGGGTCGGGGAGCAGCAGATGTCCAGCATGTTAGCTGGTAAGACTGGGACAAAGGTGTGCTGCCAGGTGAACGGGTAGAGCAGCGCCAGCACTGCGTGGCCACATCTGGACAACACGCTGCAGCAGAGACAAGTCATGATGAGACAAAAGATCGACTCCAGCTCCCTGATGGAGGAGGAACGATGTGCTAACACTAACTGTGTAAATGCTGATTCAGCATTCACACTGATTCCGTTTTCCTGTTTTTTTTTTTTGTACATTTTTGCAATCCAACTACTTCTGCATAATTTTTAGTCATTCAGATATCAAAACGTTTAAATCATGCAACAGATGGGCGCTCTGACTTACATTTTTATAGAAATACATTAAGATCTCATTTCTTTAGAACGTTGTTCTCTTTTAAACCTGCTTTAGCGTGCTTGCTGTAGTTTTTTTTTCTTTAACTACTTTTAACTTTTTGTTTAGCTCCTTGTAGCTGCTGATTGTTTGACTTCTTTTAACTTTAACAGCTCAGTTTCAGCAAAACCATTCAGGACTCGCGCCTCCAGTTCTAGTTTTTCCCTTTTTAAGTTATCTGTCAGTTTCAGACACTTTATTGCACAGAAACTGACTTGACTCATTTGAACTTTGATTAAAGCTCCTCTGTCTTTCCTGAAAGTAGTCTTACATTTCTTGAAATGATCTTGTTCTAACGTGATTGTTGTTTTTCTACAGAACTTAAGTTAGATGAACTGTTGTGCCAATAAAATAACTAAAACTACTTTGTTTTCTTGTTGAGTCAGTAAATAAAATTTAATTGTTGGATTCTAAAAAGTGAAAACTAATACTTGATTTAGTTTCATAGGAAGTGAAGAGAAGCTGAAGCACATACAACCACTTCTACACAGATTCAGAAGCCACCTTAAAATGACCCCATCCAGTTCAACTTTGAAACCACCATTTTAGTGTTTTTTTTTTAACCAATTTCTCAACAGGCTGTTAGACTCGAGCAGGATCACAAACTACTGAAGATTAAAAAACTCACTCAACTTAATTTGGACTCAAACACATAATCACACCTTAAACAGGAAAACATCATAGTAAAAGTTGATTTCTTTGACAGTAATATCTTCTAACACTTGTATTTCTGTGTATTTTCTGGACACAGTTAAGTTGCGTAGTACCACGCTGGTACCTGAGTTTGTCAGCGACGAAGATGACCCTCCTCTCCAGCAGAAGGGAGGCGAACACCTGCAGGAGTTTTCCCACACTGAGACACTGCAGCAGACTGTTAAAGTCCACATGCTCCAGCCTGGAGTCCACGGGTCGGCACAAAGTCAGAACCTGAGGAGAAGAAGAACTGAGTGTAGCAGCTGCAGATTCACATACTGATAATCTCTAAAACTATTCATGTTTGCAGAATTTGTTTAACAGAAAAACCTTTTTACTTCCTTCACTTAATCGTTCAGGATTAATCCCTGCTGACTGTGGAAGAGCCACATGTGGGCCGAGTCACTCTGGATGTGCAGAAGTTATGAGGATCATTAAGCAACACTTCCTCCTCTGATGTCAGCGTTACCTCATTCCCAGAGCCGGGGAGGAAGCTCTTAACGGTGACTGTGCGTCCGGGGGCTGGAAACGGGGCCTCCATCACGCTACGCATAAACGGATAAACCAGCGCTGGGGACATTTCTCTGCGTCTCTCCACCTCTTCCAGGATCTGGACAGACAAAGTCCAACTTCTCCAGAAACAAGTACATGTGGTTTTCTTCAAATCACTCTTTATCAGTAAATGTCCTTTAGCTGACTGGAGAGTAGGTGAGAGGTTCCATGCATACCATGATATGTTTTATAAAAACACACCCAGTGACGGCTCAGGATTAGCTTTTTGTTCAGCCTCATTTGATCCTAAATGCATACAGTAAGAAGTCAGCAGCTTTTACACTTTTCAAAAGGATTAGCGCTGAACTCTGCTCAAGTTGACTCCCTTTCTAAAGGCCTCTGTCAGCAGGAACACGTATGGTGACTTTACCTTTGCAAACAAGTCGAAACAGCCCAGCTTGCTGACAATACAGTGCACCTCAGGAAGCCTCTTCCCCTTTCCGCTGGGCTTGAAGACAAAGTTTCACAAGTCATAAAACGTCTATCATAACAAAAAGACGCCTTAAAATGCAAACCTGTTTCCAAAGAACATTTCTCTTTTATAATAGCATTATTATTTTCTAATACAGCTCTGTACTGTAGAGTGGAAAGAGTCCAAAGTCAAAAGTGCATCCATATTTATGACAGCACCACTGACTCATTGGACAATAAAGATTAAACTGTCCACACTTTATTTGGTCTTATTCTGTCTAAACTATAAATACAACAGATGGCTTCAAGATACAGCAGTAAACAAGTCAACAACGCTTTTAAAACGAGGCCAAATAGAGGTGAAAATTATAAAATTCCTGTAGCTCTCCGTCATTGATCCAGAGGTGGTTTACGGCCTGTGATTCACATGTCCTCAGAGATGTTGAGTAAAGACGTGGCGGGCTGCCAGAACATCTCACTCAGAAACACACGAGTCGATGATTCAGACACAAATATTAACTTTGTCCAGACTCACCAGGATCTTACGGCAGTAACAAAACCAGCGGCTCCCATCTTCTCCGGTCAGGACGAAGGAAAAAGTCTCACTGTAAACAAAACACCCAAACACCACAGATACTATTTAATCTCACTGCCTACAGCATGTAAATCTGAACCAGATGTAACGGCACAAACAACACGAGAGGAAAGGCAGCAGTGTTTAAAAAACAACTTAAATCTGAAACCTAGCTGATAAGAACTGTTAATTTTCTAAAAGTATAAAAGCAAAGTGAACAGAAAAGATAAAAACACAGGTTTGGGTTTAAAGTTGTTGGGTTTTTTTCAAAGTTATAAATATTTTGAGGCTTAGATTATAACCCTCACTGTTACAATAAACCCTATGCAGTAAAACATATCAAGTACTTCCAATGCCCATTAATACACCAATATTTAACTAGATTTACTTCATTTGTTCCTGAGGGGAATTCAAGTTGCTGCAGCAGCAATTTAAGGTTTATGGCTGACAGCCGAGGATATAAAAAGAAAGGGAAGAAATGAGAGTAATAAACATAAAATGGAACCAAAAATATTGAACCAAATTTTAAAATACATAAAAAGGTGTATGTAATAAAAGCTAAGGAACACAACAGCACTAAAAAAATTCATTTGTTATGTTACCATAATCCCCTTGTCACAGGATTTGGTATTAAGCAGTAATGCAGGGTGAAAGCTGACCTTGGCATCTGAGCCGACGGCTTCCAGTCCTGACAGTCCGGGAAGCAGAACTTAGGAATCACCTTCAGCTGATCCTCGGCTTCTTTGGAGACCCGGGATGACTTCTCAAACTGGAGCAGAGACGCAGAACAAGACTTACAATGTTTTCAATCACTGCGAATTATTAGAAGCACTAAAATATCCCGAACAGAAACAGAAGAATGGGTTATTCTACAAAACTTACAGAAAAGCAGAAGTTCAAACAGCATCTGTTCTGAATTACCACTACATACTATATCTGTTAATATTTTCTTATTTAAAGAAACAAATCTATCAAGAATTACATTTGACTCATGTCAGCCTGGGAAACGCAACTTTATGACTTTAATTCTTCATTTAATTTTGACAAGTAATGTTTACAACTAATTTGTGCCTGACTGATAAAAGTTAATATAAAAGCTCCTCCTGACCATTTTTGGGAACTGCTGAGTAATTTCAGGAGAGTACGCGTTTCCTGGGGAGCCTTTTCTCAGCGACACCACCACGAAGATCTGGAAAAGCTGCTGCTGCTGCTGCTGCAGCTGAATCAAATCTCTCTCGAGGGTGCGGTATTCCGACCGACGTCTCAGTGTGGACTGAATGTAAACCGATCTCCTGGAACCTGTTGAACAACACATGGGACAGGGTGGAAATACAGATCTTAGAACAAATCCTGTCCAGAACCGAAGACTGGGAGGCCTCAGCAGCCACAATTAGTCAGTGAGTTAAAGAAAAATAAAATAAATGTTATCATTTAATGCTTATATTTGCCATATTCTATTTTATATAGTTATATATCCAGTTCATTCTCCTCCTGCATGTGGTCGAGTGTAATCTGATTAAACAGAAGTACGTTTTAACTGTCACTGCAGAAAGTGATATTCATAAAACTAAAAACCTGTTTAGAGAAACATTTTTTGTGTTCTTGTTTATTTTTTTCTCCCCACATACAGACAATAAGACTTCTTTGCTCTAAATCAAATGGTTGGATGATTAATTTACTGTTAGATTATAAAAGAGCACTGCAGACGGGGTGTCCCGGAGGTGATACCTTTGGTGTTGTCCTCTGGGTCGCTCTCTGTCCCGCTGGTTTCCTCAGCTGCCGTGAATGAGAAACGTCAGTGAGGAGCTGAGAAATGAAAAAGACTCGACGAGCCATAATCACATGCAGACAGTCGGCCTTTGTTTTATAATGAGTGGCTCTGCTTACCGCAGCTGGCCTTAACTGCATTATCAAAAGCTGGGTATTTCCACCAGGAGGCTCATTTTAACCTCCTGGAAAAGCTGGTGTGGGGGACATTTGGCCATCTGCAGCATTTAAAGACTCTGTGTGTCTCACCTCGCGCTGAGAGCCCTTGGTTCTTCACCCTCTTCCTCCCTCGCTTCTCATCAAAAATCGTCTCGATCTTGCTGACAAACTGTGAAGCAGAGCAAAAACATGAGCGCATAGTTGTCATGCTCGTCATCGTTACAGGGAATTCTATCACAGCCTCTGAGGCCAGAATATTATTTAAAGCATTAGTTTACCCAAAGATTCTGCTTCAAATGAACCAAGGCTGCGTTTTCAAAGAGTTCCACACAGAAACAAGCAAACAGAGGAAGTTTAAATCAGTCTTTAAGAGGAGCAAACCTGTCTGACAGAATTCAAACTTAATTCCTAACATAATGTCTTTGCTCTACAACTGAAAAAACATACAGAGAAAATCCTATCTGCTCTAATGTTTGGTATTCGTGTCATAAAGAATAATCTTACTCGCCATGAACACAAACAAATGCTGAAACATAATCTAAAAATAAACTTTTGGCATTTGTCCAACCTGTCAGCACCGAGGTACAAGAACCATTGAAGCTTTCAAGCTCCAATTCTTTCCTAGGCCTCTCAGATAAAGATGTCTGCTGTTTTACCTTGTTTTGAAAGTAGTTCTTTAGCCTGTAGCTTCCCAAATCCATGAGTTTAAATCTAGCTTCTGGGCTGTCTGAATTTGCCAGAAGCTCTCGCATGTTGCTTTATCAATTCCTTTCAGCATCCTCTCCTTCCTGCTCAACAAGTCGCCACCCCCATCTTTGCTCTTCTAACTAAACCATGACTCATCATCTAACAGAGTGCACACGTCTGTCATATGAAAACAAGTATGTTGTTATTCACCCGAGGTGTTTTCTGAGTTTTCTGAGTGCTTGTGCGCCGGGGTGCCACAGGTTTTGGAGTGTTTGCGAAGGTGGAAGATTTGAAGCCAGGTAATGCTTGGAACGTCTTCTTTTCCACTTTGTTTCCATGCATGGTCTGGAGTTTCACAGGAAAAGTGAAGTTAGCACTTCCTTACATTCATTCATCTGCCGCTACGATCTCAGATGAGGTATGTGTTATGTTTCACTGATACAGAAATGACAAAAGTTTAATATTAATAGACGTAATATTTTCCTTTACCTTCGGGACTCGGGACCTTAGAGGTGGGAGACACGTGGTAGACAGTTTAACGTCCTCGTAGGGATCGTTCCTGCTGATGTCACCTGTGGGAAGTGATGGGAAACATTAGATAGGATGACTGGATGCTCTGCACGCAGAGACAAACTGCTCGAAAGCTGGTTTTCAGCTTGATTCATGGCCAACAGATCAGGAACTCAAAATACTTGTTTTTCCCCCCAGGCTATGAATGCATCATAGCAAACTGCTAACCACCAACGTGTATTATAACTAGACACAGGACCGAAAGCTGGAAGTTGAAGCCACTAAGGCCAACCCTCCCTCAGGCTGGCTGCAGTACAAATTTAAGCCCCGCCCCCACGTGTAACCAAATGGGACATTTTTCTGACTAAAATAAACCTTCATATACACATCTTTGCTTTTTTCAGGTGTTGGTTTGTGTAGATCCACGTAGCTCTGACCCTGCTGCTGTATGTTCAAGTAAACTAAATATATTTAAATTTAATTAGTTGAGGGTTTTTTCTTAAAGTATCACGCTACACTGTGATTGACAGCGGCGCCGCCTGCTAGTTAGTTCAGAGGGTTTGTAGGCAGGACTTTCAGCCCCACATTCCTACTAACTCAACAAATAGACATTTTGGCTTCAATTTTGGAAGTAGCTTCATCCATCTTTATGTATGCCAACTCACAAATGCAGGTTTTCACTGAGTGAAGACTTAATGTGAACAGTTTGTAATATCTGTCAAAAAAAAAGTAAAAGAAAGCAGGTTTTTAATAAAGATGGTTCCATACGGCTGCTGCTAACATTTATAGGTTACGGTCTTTCTTTATTGGGCAAGCTGCTGTTTTAACAAGTAAACATGTTAAATCTGTTTGTTTTTAAGACTTATAATTTGCCAGCAGGGGAAAAGTTTAAACAACGATTTAACAAAATAGATGTTGCCGTTATCAAGTTGTGATCCGCTGTGTTCTGATCTACAAGAACTCACTAACAGTTCAACAGAATAAGAATGACATACGTAGCTGTGAGTTCTAAAAGCTGGGGAAATAATAAAATTTAATTCATTAGTCTAACAGATCTGACATTTTCCCCCAACATTTTATGATGGACACTGTAAATAAGTAAAATAAACATAAGAAAAAAGGTGATCCTGTTATCTGTGTGACTTTGGTTAAGAAACTTTTTCCTGGATATTAAAGAGACCGTCTATTTCCTCATCTTATAGAGATAAGATACAAAGAGTTATACTAATAAAACAAGACTGTTTCTAACACTGTCTCGTGTGAAAGCACCCATTGGAACAGAACTTTAATTACACTGCAATCCATCTGACTTACACACAATATCCTCATAAATATTGTCATCAGAGTAGGCATGTTGAAGAGTGTCTTCATTTCCGCCGTCGCCTGGCTGGGCCGTCAGACGTGCTGCGTCCTCGTACTCAAAGGACTTCCTGCAGCAGAAAGAGAGGTTGGGAAGTGATAAAAAATAAAAAATAAATAAAAATAAAATAACAGAATCTGGCTGTTGTCCTGAAGACTGAAAATTATTACTGCAGCATGTTTTATGAATGTGCCACCACAGATAAAATTCAAATGTAGCATTGTAAAAACAGTACAGGGATACTGAGCTGTCATGGAATGAAATAAGCGTGTGGAACAAAAGCTGTGATGTGGTAAGATATGTCATATTCAGTTTACTTAATGTTCGCAGCACCCGAGTATAGTAACAGTTTAGTTAAGAGACCAAACAGAAACTATGTCACAACTAAAGCTCACTGGGATTTAATCTTTTGCTCCATGGAGGCAGTTCAGAACTCATCAGAATGACAACAACTGAATTTATTTAAAGCTGGTGATGAAGGAGTCAGGTGCAGCTAAACTCCTTGCAGACAATTTAAATTATACATTTAAAAAGATATTAATATTACATTTAAAGATATGAAAACAAAATACCGTTTTTACTTTTAAAACATTTATTTTCTAAGACTGAACAATTACTACAGCCAATAATAACTCCATTAAGTCCACCTGAAGGTCACTGTAAAGCCTAAAAACTTCTCAGATATTTAACACTGAGCAGCTGCTGCTCAGCAGACAGAAAGAAACAAAGACAGAAACAGTACTGTGCAAAAGTCGTAAGTCTTTTTCTATATATATATATATATATATATATATATATATATATATATATATATATATATATTGTCTTTAAAAAAAGGCTGACTTTAGGCTTTCTTCTGACTTTGGCTGCTTTTTCACTCATTTTCAAAAAAAGCCATTTTTGTTAAACTGTTGGAAACTAGTGAGCGACTCAAACTTTGCTCATTTTTAGCTGTAGTCTCAATAAATTCTGGTCCAGTGGCCATAGATTGAATAATCTCAGCCTATTCTGTGTGCACGGCTTGGAAAACTGTATTCTAAGCTGCGCACATTATTTTTTTGCCCACATCGTAATCTAATTTTAACTATTGTACCCACCGCAGCAGCCAGCCTCATGTTTGCAATTTTAGACTTTTGCAAAAAACAAGTCTTCCAAATCTACAGTTAAATCAAAGTTTTTAACAGGTGTGCCTTTAGAAATATTTCCTTTTCATTCTAATCCTTGAAATGTCCTTTAAAATTAATCTTCTCTGCCGGCTGCCGTAGTGAAAGGGAAATCCCTTCATACAACTCTCTGACTAGTCTGAGAGAAAATTTGGGACAAAAGAAATAAGGGGTGGTTTCAAACTTTTGTGCAATCCTTCACATAAATAAAATCACGGACAGCATTTACTTTAATTAAAAAACTAACACAGATTTTAAATGACAGATTATTATATGTAAGCAGGTTACAGAGTTTGGTCTAGATTTATTAAGCCTTTGGTGTGTGTGTGTGATGACCCTGGAACCATCGCTGCTGATGAACTGGGTCAGCTTCAGACAAAAGACAACAAAGCTGCCAAATATCATGTGACCACAGCCAGCAATTAAAGTTCAACAATAACACCCCCGTACACACAACCCACAGGGTTTCTGCAAGTTTCGCTCAGTTAAATATAAAACTTCTTAAAGACCTTATAAAGGAGATTATGATTCAAATTGGATTTGTACATGAATTACAGAAAATAACGAGTCATTTTAAAACTCCTTTCAGACCAAAGTGATTCAAATTCAACCCAAATTATTAAAAACAAACCAACTCTAAAACCAGTTTCAGAAGAAGAGGAAACGTATTCTTTCGCGAGATAGTCTGAATGTCTGTCAGTAAATTCCTTCTGACGGGGCTGCTGAGCGACAGGCTTTTTAAGTTTTGTGACGGTGTAAAAACATCTGAAATCCTCAGACAGAACCACAACAAATCAATGCCAGCAGTTGATGGAAGAAGCAATGAATGACGAGATTTAACCGAACGCATTTCAGGACCTTAAATCTGGACATGTTTAACTTTTTAGGGCAAAAAATTGAGATTTTTAAGACTTTAAGACCCTGAAGAAAGCCTGCCCCCCCCCTTAAAAAACTGGCACTTAAATGAAGCGACTTTTAAGAAGCAATACAATCATTTATTTTTATAAATAACAGTTGTGTTTTCTTTTTAGTGCTCACCTGTTCTTTTTATGCCTTGAAAGTCCTTCGCTCTTTGACACTGGACAGGGAGGAGGTGGGAAGCTCGGCGGATGTGCCACCCTCCTGCTCCTCGTCTTGGAGCGGTTGTTGTTATACGTGGGTCTGACGTCCCACTGCGCCGTGCGCGCCGTGCTCCCCGTGCTGCCGTCGTTGGACCCGCGATACTCGAAGGTACGCTGAGGTTTGGGAGGGGGGAGAGCTTCACCTGCGGGACTCCTGCTGTTCTCCCAGAGTAGTCTGTCCCCCTCGAGCTTCCGCCAGAACCCCCGTGACGTGTAGAAGTTCCCAGCAGGCATGTTGTAGTCTTGGTCATCGGCTGACGGAGGTAGAGGTTTGGAGACTTTTTCAGCGTCTGAAATCCATTCCACTTTTGGATGGCCATTGGCTAACGTGTCGTTAGATTCAACTTTAGAGGATGCAAATGTTTGTGCTGCAAGTGTTTGTTTTCCAGGAGACGCGGTTGAAAACGGAGTGGAGCATTTCTGTAGAGGTTCTGACTTCCGACCAACCACGCTTAGTTCAACATGTGCAGGGGATTCCCTAAAATCCAACTCTACACTCTTTGTTCTTGAGTGGTTTTCCTTTCCACAAAATTCTGTTCTTGAGCCGCTGCCCAGGAGGTCTGCAGAGAAAGTCCGGGCTACAGTCGGAGGGTGTACTTTGACTCCAGCATCCTGGCTGCTGCCCTGTTGGCTGCGGACTTCCCACTGGGAAATCTTTTCCTTAATGTTAACGCGCCGCTCGTGGGAGGCCGGCCTCCCTGACTGCCGGCCCTGCCAGCCAGCGGCAGCCTCTTTCTGCAGGCGTTCGACCTCATCAAGCCCCCGCCCTCCCTGCTCCACTCTCAGAGCTAGCATACTGAGAGGGGGAGAGTGTCAGCTCACCCCCAGTTCTCCATAAGTGAGGGCATCAAGGGTTTCTTAACAAAGACAATAAAATCTGCTTGATCATGGATGTCTTGGTCCACAAGTTGCCATTAGCTGCTTCCTTAGTTTTATGTGTCTTCCAGTGCTAGCCAAGAGTCATTTCCTCCTCGTCTCATTTTGTAAAGGATCTAAAAAAGGAAGAAAAGACAAAAAAAATGACTCATCACTTAAAAAAGCTAAAACAACACACTGCAAGGTCAACACCAGGATGTAGTTTTTTTACAAGGTGCAGACAGTGACAGAGAGGAGGTCAGAAAGAGCAGGACTGTGAAGGCCATTCGCTGTAAAAAACAACAATCTAGATGTCAGCAACAGGAACGAGGTTACAGCCATTCTCTGCGATTGTCTGTGACTTTAGCCTGGAGGGAAATCTGTGTTGGATCTAAAACCATATTTCAAGCCAAAAATCAAAATGCCAGTGACAGAACAAAGTGCTGCATCTAATTTATTGTCGTCACAAAGCCGGCTTTCATAAGACTGGGAAGTGAGGGCTCAAACTACAGACAATAAGATTTGGATTATTATGTAATGTTCATTTCAGAGTCAGACATCATAAATTATTTTTTACAAGGTGACAAAGCTTACTCAATCTACTTCAGAAATTCAAGTTTGTGCATGTGTTAAAGATAATTGTGTAAAACTATTTTCACTTTTGAAAACAAACCCATGAAGGCATTTAGAAAAGTGAAGGGGTTTTTTGCAAACATAAGGCAGAAACTCAATGTAAAACTCAAAAATCCAATAATCTGTACGCCTTTAGAGAGCGGGAACACTCATTTTGGCTTTGTCTTTAATCTTATTGGACAGTGAGAACTCAAAATGTCCAATCAGAGGACATGCCCATTTGGTGCAAACCCTTAACATAAAAAATGTGAAGATGGAAAACATCTCAAGTGCTTCTGCTACTCAAGTGAGTTATTATACTTTATAACTCTGTGGAAACAAAACGAAACCCTATTTATAAAAGGTTTAGTTACTTTATTCTTTCTCCGATCAAGATGTCCAAGAGTCTCTTTTAAATTCCTACGTCACTTTAAAAACCTGTCTGCAGTCAGAGTTTGAGTTGTGACTGAGATCTCGCTTCTCAAGAAGTTTAAACTTTATGGAAAAGGTCAAAATGTTTTTCCACACAGCTGTCCTGCTCATGTGAACAGACGTTTGATTTTCTCAGTGTCCCTGAGGAACATCACACGGTTGTTCATCGTCTTTTAAATGCAAAATCTATTTTACACACGCACACATTCTTTTCCATACATGCACAGACATGAATTTCTCAGGTGGATTTATTTCACAATGGAGCAAAGCTTAATTTGAAACTACAAACCTTGGAAATGTTCGTGAATGCTAGTTCACAAGTTCTAAATTTTAACGACTCTCGCTTGGAGCCCAGGAAACTTAAAGGATCTCAACCTAAAAGATTTAAAAAAAGAGAGTCACAAGTTAGTGACAACTGATGATGAAGCTGCTTTAACCTTTACACCAAAATTAGAGATGAAATACAGGAGTTTGGCAGTTTCTCAGACAATAAAATATCAAACTAAACTAGAAAAATTGCATTTTCTGTAAAAATGCAGCATGAATGCTGACTGCGGAATGCTTCAATTTGATACAGAAGCTGAAAGTGAGTTCAACCTAAAAGAAGCTAAAAGCTAAAAAGCAGCAGAATGGGAGCTAAAAGCTAAAAATAGTACAGTAAGAAAACAAAAGTAGAGTAAATGTGCTGAAGCAAATTTCAAAGGAACAAGAGCCCTTCTCCTTTGGGCTGGACTCGGTCCTGCTCGGTCGACCCGGCACAGGTTTAGAGGCTTTCCAACTCGCTTCCAGCTCGGCTCTTAGGACCTACTCGGCTGAGGTTCCTGGTTAGCCAAACCGAGCCGAAGGTTTCACGTCAGCAGACAACTGATTGTCCAGAGAGCCACATCCCTGGATGAGTCATGGCAGAAACTGCTTCAAAACTGCCATTTTCATCCGCCGTGTTCTACAGCCACACAGACTTGTTTTTATCTTTTTTTTTATAACATAGGCCTCCTAAGCCTTCTCCGCGTCACTTTTTAACTTGTGTTTAACCAACTATAGACCGAGCACCAGGCATACCATCACCTGGATGTCCTCCAATATTGGATGTCACCAAAAGATGACATCAGAGGAGCGTGGAGCAGCCTTGTCATGACGAACCCGCCCACATCCAGGTGGGTTCTACAGAAAATATCACTGAAATCAAATAGAATCAAAGTAAGGCGAGGCGGGTCGCGCCCCACCTGACAATCAAAAAATGGCTGACATTTTTGAAGACCTCTGGACATAGAATTTGAACAGAGAAAATATTCGTAAATGAAGGTAAATGTTCTGAAAAGTATAAAAGTTGAAAAAAAAAAAAAACCTGACGTCACAGCACCCATTTCCTGAACAGACTGAACGTTTTGACTAAAAAGTAAGCAGAAGTACAAAAGAAACACAGGAAAACAACAGCCAGCGTTCACAGAATAAGAGCTCGTTTCTATTTGTGGTATAAAGCTGTATCATAAGACCTTAATATACCTGACTGAATGCTACCAAACACAAGTAAGAAAGTTTTATACTGGATCCAACATGACTCGTTTAGCCTGAGTCAACATCAACATGACTGCTACAGCCTCCCTGCAGAACAGCTCCTCTTCTCTAGAACCAGACGTTGCACATTAGGAGGCTGAGAGTATCTGCAGACGGGGAGAGGGACGGTGGAATTCCACAGCTTGGCTCCTGATCCCGATCGCTCCACAAGCTGCATGAGAGGAGGGTCGGGGGGAGCAGGTTTAGCTGGAGACGGTCCGCCACTCAGCCGCTCTTTCAAAGAGGGGCTTTTGTTTACTTTGACCCAAATCGAAAGGCGGGTCTGCGGCCGGAACGTTCACCCCGTCGATGACAATGCAGCTCCTGGACCCGACCCACTTGTATTGCCTTGTCTGCGTGCGGCGAGTTGCACAGGAAGGCGTGAGTTGCGTTTCCTGAGCTGCAGGAAAAAAGGGATCAGCGGCTTGTCCATAATTACGGTGCGGGAAGATTTGTGCCCAGTCGTAAACTATGTTTAGATCGTCTACGTTCGAGCTCTGATGGTAATCAAACGCTGCTTCTGACATACAATAAATCCAGAAATATGCCAGGCGCTGAGTAGTTACAGAAACATTTGTTCTTTTTCTGTGGGAAACAGAAAACATCAAGAGTTATTGTCAGGCAGTTTGAAAAGAGCCGAGGTCCCGAGTCAACCCAATGCTTCTGAAGGGCTCGTTTTATTTCTTTTTTTTTTCTAATTAAGTAACATAAAAAAAGGGGCAGAAACCACACATCACCCAGCAACTAAATTAAACATAATTGCACCTTTTGAAACCGCCAGAAAACACGCCCTATCAGAGATCTGCAGCGTGACGGGACATGTCTCAGGTGAGACATCATGAGACTGAAGCTTATCATCAAAAGTGACAGTTAATGCTGTAATAAAAAAAGGCAAACTGCTGGTTTGCTGCACACCAGCATGAAAGAACGAGCAAACAGAAACGATGAATGATGAATGATGAATGATCTAACAGCTTCTGACTCACGTTGAGGACTCTGCTAACTACCTGTTGGCCCTGACAGCCGCCTCGTTTTGGGGCCACTTTCAGTCACAGGAACACAAACAATAAATACGGATAATTCAGGGCGCCGTTCATTTGAGGCTTACTTTTCAGGCTGCCTCTCTTGTCAGAGAGTGAGACACAGTGGTGTGTGGTTACCATGGTGATAGTAATGATCTGGCAGCAGATCTTGGCTCTCTCTACACATCAATATGTAGGCAACTTTTTTACAAAGTTTATGGTGAAACTTTAGGCAGCAGTTGGTTTTCCAGTGCTTATTTACTACTTTAATCTACATTGGAGATGAAGTCAGTTAATCATTAACTCAGCTGCTTTTCCTAATAGACATCACCTGCACAGCTCTTGAATTATATTTATATATAAAAAGGCCCAGAACATTTAAAATTAAAAGAAAGGTCTCGTTGTATTTTAAGGAAATAAATCTTGACATCACAGATTGAGCAAGAAGTTTTATATTTCTATATAATGGTTACAAAGATGGGTAATAAATTAGTTTGTTGTTGAAGATGTGTAGGTGCAAACCCCATTTTACGGACCTTAGCTAGCTACCGTTACATCGGTTACACAAACCAACCTGAAGCTAACATTAACGTAACGGTTAAAAGAAAAATGTCACGTAAACAACAAAAATAACACAACAACAGACGCGTTTTCACCGTGATTTATGTTACTTACCGGTGTGGCTCCCGTCGCCCAGCAGAACTCAGGCCCGCTCCGTGTTTTCCTTTCGAAAAAAATGACAAACCCAAATAAAATCCATTATTTGGTCTCATCGCCCGAGGAGGTCCGGAGAACAGGCGAACTATCCAACGCTCGCGCGGGGAAACCGGACGACAAAAAAAAAAGTTACGGGAAACTTTTTCTTAAAAGGAAATTCCTGTTTTAAGGGCTTCGAAAACGCTCTCGCCCGTTCAATTACCTGTAAGTAATAACAGGAGGTTTTTAATAGGAGCGGCGACAGAACAGGGGGAAGAAAAAGAAGATAAAGCGAATCACTCCTCGCCCTCCTTAGGGACAATTACAGTGATGTCAGACGGAGAAAGCCCACTTCCGGTTAAATCTTTCAAAATAAAACCAGGTTCTAAAAAGAAAAACGCTGAAGGAGCTGAAACTGAGTCCTTCAAGCTAAAAGACGCAGAGAACCACCTAAAGGATAAATTATACAAAGGACTGCTAGATGCTTAAAGCAGCTAAAAGCTAGCTAGAAGCTAAAAGTAGCAAAAAGCCAGCTAAAAACTAAATATACCTAAAAACTAAAAGTAGTAAGACACTGGCTAAAGTATAAAAGTAGAGAAAGGTTAGCTAAAATAAAGAAATAAGTATGGGAAGACATAAAAACAGAGCAGATTTCAAAGAAAACAATGTTTCTTTCTTTTTGGAAAGGAAAAGATCAGTGTATTTCTATGGGGGGAAAATTGTAAATAAAGTTATATATTTTGAAAAGTATAAAAGTCAGAGCAGCCATCTCCTGAATGAGCTGAACTTTTTGATAAGAGTGGCTAAAATAGTACAAAGTATGCAAAAATAGTTGGACCAAAAAACACATACTTCTATACTTCATACTTCATTACTAAGAATGGTCAGCTGTTGTCTGGGGTTTGTCGGAGGTGTAATTTTATTGTAGTATACAAATCTCTTACCACACCAAGAATGGAGGAAGCAAACAACTGCAAACCTGTTTAACTTTTAGGAACGTCAGCAGCTTTTAAACCACGTGACTCTTCCGCGTTATCCCGGTCGCTTCCGGTCTCACTCCGCGTGCCTTCGGCGGACTTGACGGAGTTCTGGGCTGTGAGAAAGTTCGGTTGAGTCCTCCAGGAGGGAAGACGTCACCGCATCAGCTCCCGCAGCTGTCAACGATGAAGAAACGTTGGTGCCTTCACGGGGCCTCGGAAATGGGGACGCCGGGCCTGCACACCTGCGCAACCTCACCCGTCAAAGGGTCAGATTTATTTGGCACCGAGACTAAAAACAACTGGACGAATTTTAATTAAATTTACTGCGAGTGATCATTGGATCATCTACAGCTGATTAACTTTTGGAGTCAACCTTATTCAAGATGGCTGCCACAGCTAAAATGACTAAAAACACACCCAAAAAAATGCTCATAACTCGGGCAATTTTGCAGATGATGAGCTAAAATTTGGTGTGGTAGTAGCTGAGACTGACCCCTAAAACATATTCTGAGCGCCAACAGATTGTGAAAGATCTTTGTTTCAAATTTTGCCATTAACTATTTGGATTCAACCCTGACTTGTTCGCAAAATATCTCATAAACCACTGGAAAGATTTTGATGAAACGTTCAGATAGTAATCACTGAATCTACAACTGCAGCAGTAATCAGGGAGTTGCTGTGATTGGTCATGGTAAAGAAAGAGTTGAGTCGAAAGGCAAAAGTCTTGACTAACTGCTCCGTCTACGTTCCAACCCTCATCTATGACCATTAGGTTTGGATCATGACCGAAAGATCCTGAATCCAAGCAGCTGAAATGAGCTTCCTTCATAGGGCAGCCAGGCTCAGCCTTAGAAAGAAGGTGAGGAGCTTCGTCACCTGGAGGCAGCTCATAATAGAGCCGCTGGTCCTTCTCATCAAAGCATCTGATTAGGACACCTCCCTTTGGAAGTTTTTCAGGCATGTCCCACTGGGAAGAGACCTCAGTGCAGACCCAGACCTCTCTGGAGGGATTATGGATCCTCTCTGGCCTGGGAACACCTTGGGATTCCCCAGGAGGAGCTGGAGAGTGTAGCTGGGGAGAGGGAGGTCTGGGTTTCTCTCCTGGACCTGTTGCCTCCGTGACCCAACCACCGATAAGCGGTAGAAGATGGTTGAATAGATACACAATTATAAAAAACAAGACGTCACTCTAAATAAGGAATTTAATCCAGTTTTGTTGCATCTTGTGTTGCAACATGAACCAAATAAATAATAACAGAAAATAAACACTTGTTTGTCTTTAAGCTTTGTTTTTATTCATTCTTTTATGTGATGCTTCTCCAACTGGAGAGTCAACTTAAGACAACGTTCACGTAGTTCACAGTGAAACTGTTCTTCCTCCAAAAAAGAGCACACCAGTGTGTTAGGTCTTTTTTTCTTTAAGATTTCCAAGAGTTTCTGTGGAAAAACTGATGCAGAAGCCTTTCTACGTCTCATTGGAGATAAGTTTACTCAGCCTTCAAACCCTCCCTGATGAGGTTGAGCTCGTAGCACAGCGTCTCAAAGCGATACGCCATTCGGATTTGAGCCACGTTGGTTTTACGGATGTCATTGCCCTCCGGACCCTCTTTGAGGTAGTTTGAACCCAGGAAGTGGACTTTCTCCTGGACCACACAACAGAACCAAAAGCAGAGTGTGAGGAATGGTAATATTTCTTTAAATTCATGTGTGGATGCCATTTCCTAATGTAGCTGCATGGTTATCACCTCATGAGACAAGGCACTCTGCAGCACGCTGTTCCTGGCGATCTCACACATGTCGCAGGTACTCAGCTTGAAGACCTGAGCTGCAATGGCGTACTCCTCCATCAGAGGTTCCTGTGAACATAAAGGCCAAAATACGTAACACTACGTGCACATTTAAATAAATGTTTCTGCAGATTTCCGCCGTTTATGTGAGGCATAAGCCCGTTTGGGTGTCTGCACTCAGACCTTGGTGTAGTGGAACTGCATGGGGTCGTCGGTGGACAGAGACACCATCAGGCCTTTCTGGTGGAACTCCAGCAGCGGGTTCTTGGCATACTCGAGGAACAGGCTGTTGTTGCTGAGCGGAGACATGGCGATTGGGATCTGGGCCAGGAAGTACAAGTACTGGAGCACAGGACCCTGGTTGGAAAAGATTGACGGGTACATGTGATGAGTTTATTACACCGGGGATCGTTCGTTAAAGCACAGTGAGCCGACAAGTTATTTAGACTTTTCACTGAAACAGAGCTGAAGAAAATAGGCAACGCTTTAACCTAAACCACGGAGTAAATATCACACCTGAGCGTCAGTACATTACCCCCTTAAGACAATATTGTTTTTTCTGAAATTTGTTAACTCTTAATGGACTTAGTTGCTTGAAAGCAGCACAAAATGTGTAAGTAATATTCAGAATAACAGTAACTCATCTTTGCATCCACCAAGTATCCAACTGATGTGAAACACTGGGCCTCAAAGGATCATTTACATGACCTCTCTGGGGTCATTGTGGCCTAAATACTAAAGTGAAAAAACAGAATACACTCAGAAAGCACGACTTTTGGTGCTCTAAGATATAAATAAGCGATTGGATCATGAAGCTTAGTTAAGCGCTCGCTCTGACTGTGAGGAGAAATAACCAGGGCATGCACCGTTCAGAAACATAAAGGATTCTTCTTCTGTTTTAATGTCTTTAAACTCTGTGTTTGTGGTACAGTTTACATCTCCTGACAATCGAGTTTGTTCACTGTTTGAAGGGCTGAAAAGTGTAATTCTGCAGAATGCTGCATCCTGACCGACCTTCTTGAGGTTAAGGCCGTGAGAGATGTTGTCAGCAGTCATGAAGGCAGCCAGTAAGTGGGTGATGGCACCAGCCTCGCCGCAGTGAGGCCTGAACGTGAACGTGTTCATCCCCCTCTGCCTGGAAAGCAAAAGATAAGCAAGGTTCGTGTTTCTGCAAGGAGACGGAATCTTAGGGAAAACTGGAGACAATTTCCAGCATTTTCTGTGAAAATATTGAGTGAAATCTGAGAGCTGGGATCTGCTGAACAAGCTGAAACTGAGTTGCTAAAGCTAAAAGAAGCTGAACACTACCTAAAAGCTAAAAGTGACAAAAGTCAAGCTAAAAGCTATATATAGTATGACTCAAGCTAAAAGCAGTAAAAAAGTTAGTTAAAAGCTAAATATAGCAAAAAAACTAGCTAAAAGCTAAAAGAAGGAAAAGACTAACAAAAACCAAAAGCAGCAAAATGCTGGCTAAATATAGCAAAACACTAGCGGAAGCAAAAAGCTAAATGTAGCCAAAGAATAGCTAAAAGAAGCAAAAGATTAGCTAAAAGGAAAAAGCAGCAAAAAGGTATTTGAAAGCTAAAAGTTGCAAAAAGCCAGCTAAAGCTGTTTTTTAAATAAACGAAGAGCTCTATGAAAATAAAGTTAAATATTTTTGCAAAGTATATAAGCTAAACATTTTGATATATGAATGATTAAAAGAGCACAAAGTGTGCAGAAGTAGCTTGACTGCACAAACAGGAAAACAAAAACAAAAACAAAAAAACAGGAAAGCAAAACTACTAATGCAGTAATCTCACCGTTAAAAACAACATTTAAAGATGTAGTTCTAAGAATTCAAGCCAGCCGCAGCATGTAAATAAAAAGAACCGTGTCTTAACGAGAACGAATCTCCTCACCTGCGAAGCTGGTTGAGAACAGCGATGTTGGCGTACATGTAGAAGATGTAGTAGGTGTAGGACGGGTTCTTGTTGATGTCCCACTCCTCTGGTTTGGGACTCTTGGTGGAGAACATGTGACCGCTGTGTTTGGACTCATCGTCCACACTGTCGAACCCAGTCACCTACAAACCAGGGAGGAAACAGATGATTTTACAGTCAACGTGGTCCTTCTTCTTCCTCCGCTTGTTTGAAGAAACCCCCTCGTAGATTCTAGCAACATATTTATCCTAAATATTTATTGTTCGGCTCAAACCGAGCCCGCCGTCAGTTTTTTGTTCTCCCAGCGTGGTCATGACCAACAAATGCATCTGTTTGGAAACACGTTTTTGCCCGAGGTCGAATTCAGCACTTTTGTTGTGGCTTCTCCGTGACTCACGTGTTTGAGGAAGATGCTGAGCTCTGGGTGGGACTGTGGGTCGATTGTGGCCTGGAACACGGGGAGGAAAATGTTCTCCAACATCTTGCCAAAGTGGGGCACAAAGTTCCTGCCTCTGAAGATGTCACTGAGATAGAAGAGATATAAAACCAGTTCATTTTACTCCAAGTTTCAGCCATTGCTCTACAGCTCTGCAGACGTTTTATGATTACAAAGAAGACTTATACCAAAAAAATCAGTTTGTTAGTGTGATTTTGTGACCAGAACAGAAGCTACAGTTGAGCCACATCGAGGCAAACAGTTTCACATCAGTCTGAAAGTAGAATAATTGATAAAGCTTACTAGATCCTGGGAATTTGAATCATCCATTTGAAGTTGGGGGAGAAGACTCTGTGTTTGACGAACCAGCTGGAGAGTTTGATCCACTCGTTTGCGTTACATCCATAGATAGAGAGACGAGGCTCTGCATACTGATACTTGGCATCCTCCAGGTCACTGGCTACTTCCTGGTGTGAAAACGGTCCAAAAAAATCTTTTCAGGTTTGATGAAATAAGCTCATTATTTGTAGCAAATACTTTCATTTCAGTCATGTTTTTTTTTTCTTCTTTCCAACTTTCTTGGAAATGCCGTTTGAAGAACCTGACCTTGATGATTGTGGCAAAATATTCGCCACTGATGTGATTTTCTGTTTTCAGGTACAGATCGCGCAGCTCGCTGGCTCCCACGGGGTTGTACTTGGCGTTGAACTTATCGAAACGCTGGAAGGTTTGTCTGCCCTTCAGAAAAAAAACATAAACAAAAAACAGATGTGGCTCCAGAAAATTACACAGTACTTGCAAGAATACTTCAGGTTTGTGTATAAAGAGAAGTATAAAAACATCTAATGTTTGAATTTTGAATGTTTTTAAATCAAGAACACTTGTGTGCAGTAACTCCACCTGCATGCTGAGCTAACTCCTCTATTCTTTTCCCTATAAGACACTTACAGCGTGCACATCCAGAGAGTCCACGGTGAGGTCGTAGGGATGCAGGTTGAGCGACTCGAACAGCTCTCTCATGGTCACCTCCTTCCCTTTCAGGTTGTGCACAACACGGTCAGCGTCCACACGGTAAGACTTCTTGATGAAGCGCAGCAGATGCTTCTGGTTCATGCAGGCGGCAGCATGGATGTGAGTGTCCACCTGGAGTGACAAAGAAATCCGGATTTAGGTTGGTGCAATGACTGCTGGTGGCCACAAAAGGGAGCTACAGTAAAATGAAAATGGTTGGCTGTGTATAAAATACCAGAAAGCAAAGCAATTGTTTAGGAGCATTATTAGAATATGAATGGTGATATCTGGATTCATTTTAAGATTAGTGATAAATCAGTTGTTTTTAGTTCATATAACGCTTTGTTGCTCTATGATGGTGTATTTTTACTGTATTGTCACAAATAAAATACTAAGTAAAGTTTTTTTGTGCTATCTTTAAGTCTGTGTACAAAAAGCTGCATTTGCCCACCTTCCTGCAGTTGTAGAAATCCCTGTGGGGGTTCATCTTCAGCTCCTTCAGCTCCTCCATCTCATTCAGCATCTCATGCACATTAAACTTGGACATGAGGAACTTCAGACGACGGTGTGCGTACGTCTTACTGCGAGACAAGGATGACTTTTGTGATTTATTCTGAGGTGACAAACATGAAACTCTGCGTTAGGGCTTAAATCCCATAGTTAGGGTGGTTTCCTGAGGTATCCCTTAGTGATGACTGGTGGAGGACAAACTGACCAGAACTACTATCTTTACTCACTCTACTGTCGTTGTTTGGATTTGCAATTATTGCTGCCATTAACCTGCGTTTGTCTTTGTTTTTTATTCCTATAGAAACTACACCTTGACCAATCCTTCCTTCAATCCTGACCCATCCGATGTGAGGTAAACTCTTGACAAGTGGTTTTTAAAAAGCTATGCAAGAACTTGTGCTGCATGATCTGAAAAGTGTCCAAAAGCGAAACAGCCTGAACTGACTCACGTTGGGCCCTGTGCAATGAGAGCGATGAGGAAGTTCATGTCATCGATGAAGGTGGTGTAGTCTGGATGGGGCAGGTCTTTGGGCTGATGTTTGTCAGCAGCTGCAGCATCGTTGTACACATACATCAGACCATCCTTCATACGGGCCACGTAGCCCAGATTTTTCGGCAGGTTAGAGGCGTCAAAGGGGTCCTCCCCAGCCTTCGGAGGAGGAGTGAAAGCTGAGGATTCAAATGAAAGGAAAACACACAACTGAAATAACTGAGAACTTGTTCCAAAGTTGTTGGGGTTTTTTTTTGGTCTGTGTTCGTCCTCATCTGCTTCCTTTCTCACCTGGCTGCACCTGATCTTCAACTTTGAAGGTCTCTCCCTCCATTTGACGCAGGAACTGGGAGGCTGTTCTTGGGAAGCGCTGGAAGGCAAGTCTCATGTACTTCTCCCTGATGGTCAAGGCACGGTACAGACCCTTACATGCCAGCTCAAAGTCATCCATGGTCACCTGGAGAGAACATGAAACTCTTACTCGTATTCATTGCAAAGTCTGGAAATGGTTGCCCTGAACTATATCAAATGGTGCAGCTAAACAAATATGGCGGAATCGGACAGGTGAATCTTGGAGAAGACGTTTAGGTGGAAATATAAGTGTGTATCTGCTGCTAAAAAGAGAAAGATTAAGTAAAAATAACTGTCAAGAATAAATTGTGGGGATCAAGGAGGCGGTGGAGCGCCAGGAACTCAGAGTTTGGCTTTCAGACACACCTGCATTTTGCTTACAGCCTAACCTGTCTTTTTATCTGAATAAATGCAGAACAATACATCAAAATTGCCAGACTTCTCTATGTCCCATTGACCAAGCCATTATTGACCCATTTTCAGCTGTGTTAGTGGTAAACAAACACGTGATGACCTTGCAATGAGTACCTTTAATGTGTTGTTGTTTTAGTCTTTGTTTTAGTTTTAGGGTTTTGAATTAATCCTTGTTTGAACTCCTTATGTCTGCATCAAAGTTTTATGAAGGTTTAAAAAGCAGTTGAGCTTCAGCCCTTTTAAATGATAGGAGATGACAAACCTTACCCCAGCAGCATAGTCTCCAAGGATGGCCACTCTCTGAAAATCAGGAACTTCCAGGTAAAGGGGTGTGTCCACTTCCGCCGGCACCGCACGGTCAACAGCTGCCTGGGGACCAGCAGCAGGAGCGGTTACAGTCCGGCAACGCTGAAGCCTCTTACTGTTGATCAGAGGTGAAGTTTAGCGGTTGTTTCATCCATTTATGACCATCTCAGAAAATTCTCTATCCCAACTTGCTCTTACTGCTCAATAATTATCATGATCTGTATCTAGTTCAATTTAAGATTATATTTTCAGAGGACTAACCTATAACCCATCTTCAATCTATCACAAGCACAAAGTGACATCAGTAGCTTCTCTCTCACCGTTTTTCTGCGTTATCTTCAGAGTGCAGATGGTGGGCCAGCTCCTGGTGCAGGATGGGACAGTCCTCAGCCACATCAAACATGGAGATTTCATCGCGGACGTTTTCATCTTTGGTCTCCGATGCGAAGACCTTCTCCGCCAAGGCCCTTATGTTCTCATCGGTCTCTGTCAGGGAATGCCAAGAGTTTGTCATTTTTAACTTCAGGGCAGCACCACCCATCACATCATGCAGCACCGGACTTCACTGGATGAGCCACATCCAGGAGTTCTAAACAGCTGATCAGAAATCAGCCAAAACTAAACAGGGCATGAAGTTCTACATCTACAGAGTCCAGCACATGCACCGAATACAGGACCAAAGATTGACTCAGTCACTACAAAACTGCAGCTCTGATCTGCGAACACAACGTCCAGCACAGACAGAGAAGCACCAACACAGGCTGTATGCTCTACAGATACAGCTCTAATACATAACTCCAAACCCATTTTTCTTTCAGTCTTTTCAATTTGCGTCAGCCCAAACATGAGCGTCCGTATGAGGGATTTTAAATGAGAAAAGATGTAACAAAAGAGGGTCAGTGTCTAAAATGACAGGAGTTATGAAAACAGAAATATAGATGACTTCTTCCTGCATCAAACTCTACTTCTTCCATGCACCTACTTTATTTAGAGCCACCACAGCCGGCTTTAACACAACCAATCTAAGATGGAGTTTCAAATTATCCACTTCTCAGCCTCCATACTTACTCTGTTGGTCTGATTGTGCCCACCAGGAAAGTAGAACCAACCAGGACGAAACCACAAAGAAGAAGGTTAGAGAATGTTACGATGTTAGACGTGACGATGTCCCAACAATTTATTCCAAGATGGGTGATAAACCCAGCTAAGTAAATACATAGAGTTTGGAACATGTAGTCTGCATATAATATTAAAAACATACATATTAGATATAAATGTCTTTTTTAGTGACGGTGACACAAGCTGTGAAATTAGATGTTGGTTTAAAAGTGAGGACGGATGAAATGGAGAACAGATGGTTAATTGATGAAATCTGTGGTTTTCATTAGAATATGAACTGTGGAAACACATGCAGGAATGATGTGTTTTTATGAAGCAACAACTTTTGGATCATAAATGGATTCTGCCTTTATTTTTAAACACATCTGTGCATTTAAAAACACATTAACCAGCATTCAGGGCAAAGCTATCTGTGGGGATTTGGTCTTTCTTTGTTTAATTTGTTGAATGGGTGTCTCTGTTACCCGTCGGTGCCTCTAGGTGTCCTCAGCATCCACCTCAGGAATCACACCTTCCACCAACACATCCTCGGTTTGTGCTTCAAGAAGACCGACTGGCCTTGTTTTATTTTCAGTTCCACTCTGTGTTGTTTTTGTTCCTAGATTTTTCAAATTCTGTAGCGTCCTCTTGAAAAAGAAAAAGGTTGTTTTATTATCTGCCGCCAGCCTGTCGAGTTGGGTTCTTCATTTGGGTCCTTCACTGACTACTTATTACAGTCTTTCACAGCTCAAACCAGTCTGCAGGGTCTCTTTGGGTGTTTGGTTTAATGTTCATTGATTAGAAAGTAGTTTATTCACCTAAATAATCACTTTTTATCACCTACCAATGCATGTCTCTCTGTTAACAAAATTTCTCTTGATCCACTGGGTGAGTTTTAATGAAACTTGCAGACAGTAATGGAAGATTATCTACAAATTATTACCTCATCCTGATTCCAGATGGCTCTCATAGTCTTAGCAAACACCAAAATGACAATAACAATAACTAAATTTCACAAATAGTGACCTAAAATTTAGCGTGTCAGTAGCTGAGAGTGGTCCTCAGCTCATCATCTGATAGCTAACAGAACAACAGCAAAATACCTCCTGGACCACCACGTGGATTTTAATGAAACTTTCAGGGAGTAATTATTGGATGTACCTCTGCAACTGATTAATTTTTGGAGTCAACCCAATTCAAGATGGCTGCCACAGCTAATTAACATTAGCCAACACAAAAATATCTACAGCTCAGTCGGTTTTACAGATATTGAGCTAACGTCTGGTGTGGAGGTAGCTGATGGTCATTAACACAAACTCTGAGTCTGATATCTAGTCATATTACATGAAACTGCGAATAATGGGTTTTATTCAAGGTTTGAGCAAAACCGCTACAACTTCAGCCTTTTCTCAACATAAGATGATCTGAGTTTAAAACATTAAAGGTGGCGGGTGACAAGCATTCCTTTAAGGAATCCTAGGCCTTTAATTTCTTTTAGTTTCTGATCACGATTCCATGTTTGACAAATACAGTCTGGTGGGAATATATGTAAATGTAATATTAATAAACAGTGTTCTTTTTTTACTATATTCCTTTATACAAAAACAAAAAATGCTTAATTTACCAAGGTTTATATGACTAGGTTGCTTTCACACTAGGGATTATAAGACTTGAAGACTTGCATGAGTTTAACTCTTAACACATTTGTTGTCAGCTGTGTAAAAGAGCGTCTCAGTCATTTTCTACTGAAATTTTAAATTATATAAACAGTGCTGCTGATTGGACTTTTACATTTCTATTCTTCACCCTGTTAAAGACTAAATCTATATTTAGCAGCCATGATAATTACATTTAGAATAACATAAACTAGTTTTAATGTGACACATATATTACAAGAAAGGAAAAAAAATAACTTAAAGGAGCTTAAACTCCACTCTAATGTCACACTTGGTATGAGAGATGCAAAATGCCAAGTCACATCCGTCACATATCCAGGCCTGGCATTTTCACTGCTGATACTTAATCAGTTACTAAATTCTGCTCCAGCAGAAATGAATACAGCCTTAAGGATTTATCACATCACTCTGAGAGCCTAAAGAACCAAAAGCAGCATTTTACTGCTGGGATGAGAGGACCGAACAGACAGAAGTTCAGAAACTGTTAGCACATTGGTGCATAAATCACAAAATGAAAGATTTCTTTTACAAAAGTGGAACTTTATGTATTCAAAGACCTGCGAACCTGCCAATAAAGTGTAGTTCCTCAGAGAGAAACGTTTAGGATGGCCTTGCAACAAAAAATGAATGAATAAATTGGAGATATTGTCAAAAAGTGAACAGAAAAATTGTGATATTTGTCATGTTGGCATTTTTTCCTCCTTTGATCCCTGGTCAGGTAAATTACTGGATGGATTTTGTTTTATATATATATATAGTTAGGCTGTATAATCATGTACTTGTCCCAAATGAACGTGTGAAAATCTCACACACAGTGAATGTGGTGTCACACACATTAAAGCCCAGAACTCACCTGGCAGCACGACTTTCGGCATGGTGATGCTGTCCCAGTGAAACGCCTCCTGAGGACCGGTACGCTGGGGTCAGGCACTGGACCACTGCAGAGTGGAAGTGTGGAGCCCACTGCTCGGCGTGAGCAATATGAAGATCCCTCAGCCTCACGTGGATCCAGAACATGCCGTGCCCACATGAACGTGCCTCGATGCAATGGGGACCTGTCCAAATCTATTTTAAGTTGTCTATGTGCACTCAGGAATCCCTGACAGGCACAATGTTTTGACTAAGGGATGGGTATGAGTGCATGTGGCATATTGTGTTATATAACATCCTAACATCCCTACAAGTTGGAGTAAAATTCATTGGTAGCTGCTTTGATGGTAGAAATTCAATTCAGTCTATTTATACAGCATCAGCTCACAACAAAAGTCATCTCAGGGCACTGTGCAAAAGTAAAACCAGTCCAAATCATAAATCCAACTCAGATCCAGATTCAAAACCATTTACAGTGAATTCACAACTATTATATTACAATATAATAACATGCAGTGCATTATGAAAGGCCAATTAGCAAATGACTGGTCCAGGTGGAGTTTCTATGGGAGGAGAAAAAAATAAAAGAAAAACACAGGTATGTGGCAGCAATAGTTGCAAATACAAACAGGGAGAGCAGAGAGAGTAAAGACAGCAACAGAGGGAGGAAAGGTGGTCAGGTTGTCCTCCAGCAGCCTAAGCCTATAGCAGAACAACTAAGGGATAGCTCAGGAAACCCCATCCAACCCTAAAAAGGAAAGTCTTAAACTGAACAGGGTGTCAGCCTCACAGACATTTGAAGTTGCTTCCTCATGAAAAGAGGCTGATAACTGAAAGCTCTGCCTCCCATTTAAAAACTCTAGGAACCACAAGTAAACCTGCAGCTTGTGCTGAGATGTATCTTTTGTGGCACATCTACTGTCTGACCATCCTGAATGGGCTGCTTGAGGACACTGACATCTCTTTAGAGGAAATGTGATCCTAAATGTCAAAGTTCCTCTTGTGCAACTATAGTTAAAGAGCTTAAACCAATAAGTCAGTTCAGCTTTCGAAAACTAAACTGCCCGACGGGTTTTTGCAGCTTTTAAAACCTGCATTAGGGGGGTTTAAAGCGGCAGATTTTTCATTTCAATCCTACATTATACTGTATTCCCACATGAGTGTGAACTAGTACGGTAAACCTTTTAAGATAAGCAACAAAAATGGTGAATGACATAAATGACGACTTCTCTGAAGATCTTCCTTTTTCCTGCTCTGGTGAGAGCAGACTGTTCGTGACCATGAACCTGAGATATTAGCAGCAACTGGGCTGGTGGTTTCCAAGAGCCGGAGGGGAGTCCAAGTTCGTCCGTCTCACATTACCCCCATCATCATGGTCAGCCGAACTGCCTGACTCTACTAGATTACCGCACCTGTCCTCCGTCTGTGTAGGAAGTTGCGAGAAGTTTCCTTGACTTTCTTTCTTCTTGTGTGTTTAAGGGATCCGATGACTTTAAAAGATTTGTGTGTTTAGGCAGGAACAACCTCAAAGCTGGAAATGCCCCAAATAACTTAGTGAACAGAATGTTTCATTTGTGCAAAATAATCCATTTTAAGTTTTACGACAGAACGTTTTGTTTAATTATTATTATCGCCACCGCTGAAAGGTGAAAGCAAACAATAATGCTTTGGCCTCTCTGTGTCTGTCTGTTGCCAAAATATCTCAAAAACCTCTGGATGGATTTTAATGAAACTAACAGGAGATAACTATTAGATACTCATCTACATCTCATTTTTAGAGCCAACTCAATTCATGATGGCTGCCACAGCCAAGTGACCTTAAAGGAAACACAAAAACGACTAGAAATAAATCAGTTTTACAGATATTGGGCTAAAATTTCACATGGTTGTGGCTGAGAATCCTTCACCATCACATCATGTACTCTGAGCGTGACGCCTCTTGATATTGGGTGAGATTGTGGACAAAGTTATTTTCATGTTTTGACCAAATCAGCTAAAACTTCATCATTTCTCAAACTAAAATTGTCTAAAACTCTGGTGTGAAAGGCGATGGGTGATACGTATTTCTTCAAGGAGTTCCAGGCTTTTAATTAGAATAATTATATTCAACAGTGAAGCTTAAAATAAAATATATTTTGTTTGTTTATTTTCAGTTTTTGAGGTAAATGCAAATTACGCAAAATGCCAAAATAAGGTTCAGAAATAATATTAGGCGCCTAGTATAGCATCTCTTTTTTTTTACTTGAACCTTCCATTTGTGGTTTCATGATCACTTTTCACTGAAGTAGCAGTATTGTTGTTTTGTATTTCGTCACTGTAAATCTCACAGTAAAACACACGAGTTCTCAGGATGTCAGTCATGTGAGCGTAAGGAGACGGGTCGTGTCTCTGTCATCTTTGACGCCTTTACAAGCTAAAAACCTCAAGACTGCAAAACATAAATACAGTAAATAAGATCACTTAAAAACAGGAAAAAACACCAAACAACAGATCCTATAAAACCACGACACGCAGACCTGAATCCTTTAAATACCAACTTTTTGTCATATTTCCCCAAATTAGTTTTTAGCAAGTTCTTAAGACTGACATCTGTCTGAAATACATTTTATGGTGTTTTTTTTTCTTCTTCTTCATTACCTCCAACAAGGAAGTTCTGGTTTCTGTTGTGTTGGTTCGTCTGTCTGTCAGCAAAGATCGGGTAAAAACTAATGAGCCGATTTGGAGGAAATTCTCAGGAAATGTTGGACTCGTCACAAAAAAACGATTGATTACATTTTGGTGCTGAATAGGATTATGATCCGGATGGAGGTGGTGGTTTGTGCTCTCTGAGGGCTTCTAGTTCTTATTTACTTTTCCAGTTCACAAATATGACAATAAACTTTGTGAAACTGAATGTTTTTTTTTTTTATTTGAACCATTCTGGACAGCATCACAGACAGCAAAGACGGTAAATCTTGTCCGTTTCACTGTCAGCAGCAACATGTAGCTGCTCCACGCAGGCGGGACGGACCTGCAGCTTGTTTACGTTCGGTTTGACTTCTAATCTCTCTTCCTGTTTTAGACATAAAGAGAAACAAGCAGAGCCAAACGCCACATCCTGCTCTGCACAACCAATTTTCTTGGACTTTGTGCCGGCGTCATAAACTGAGACACATGTTTACAAACAAGACGAGGGGGATCTGCTCCACTTCTTTCTTCTTTCTTTCTGAAGGTGTCGGCTAACAGATCCTTTATCTGGACCATGTTTCCTGTCGGTCAGCCAGGTGCAACAGCTCATTAACTTCTGCAGGAACTCTCCCTCCGCTGCATGCTCGTGGAGATTTCACAAGAAGAATTTACTTCAATTGTTTCGACTACTTGATCTTACAAAATGTACAACATTTTATTTACTTGTCGAGACGTTTTTTGCAAAAACTGAGAATTTAAAAACTGTCTGAACTTGAGCAGCGGCGCAATTAGCTGGAGCAACGGAGGGGGAACATTTAGATTAAATGACTTCAAGAGGAAATTCAAAACATTTGGTTTATATGAGTTCAGAGAATTGATCACATCTATTTTCCACCCTGCTGACAAACAGGGCTAAGTGAAGAAAAAGACAGCTCTAGCTGGGATTCCAACAGCAAGCTCTTCTTTAAGGCGGCAGAGCTAATCACTGCCCTCAATTATGGTGCTCCTTTTTTTTTTCCTCCTCAAAGATGTTATTTCTGTGGGATGGGTGGGATCATAAACGCTCCCCGGAGGCAGATGCCTTCAGGAATTTTAATACGTCCTAAACGCTCCGCTGTTCCTTCCCTACCAGAACATTCACCCAAGGAGAAAACAGGTCTGAGCATCATTTCTGCAGACGGGACAGTAAGGTAGGGGTCTGGATTTTTGTTTGCTTCTTGCAGAGCACATGAAGCAGCCTCAAACTGAGCGAAACATGATGTGCAGACAGATTACACTGGAGCGGTTGTTAATGAGGGTCATTTAGCTGTCTCCACCACTTCCTCTGACAGAGTCTTTGTTCGGCGAGCCTCACTCGCTTCGGGATCACACGCCGAGCAAGATGGAGGTGAAGGTGTCCGTGAACGGCGTCGTACGAACTGTCTGTGGCGTTACGGAGAAAACGACGTGCCAAGAAGTGGTCCTGGCATTAGCTCAAGCCCTAGGTATGTACATCTGCAGAAATCATCTTCAGGCACGGTGGCCGAGTTTGTAACCGAAACCGTTTTCAGGTCAGCCTGGACGCTACACCCTGCGGGAGAAATTTAAAGACTTCGAGCGGTGCATGACCCCCGATGAACGCCCTCTGGAGACCCTGAAGAAGTACGGCGAGCAGGCCCGGGAGGTCCAGCTCGTCCTGCAACACAACGAACCTGCCGTCTGGGATGAAATGAGCAGAACCAAGGTCGGCAGGTACCAAGCCTGCCCGCCGCTGAGGAGAAAAGAGCCAGGGGCCCGAACGAGGAGAGGCAGCGGCTCGCTGAGCTTACATCGTCAGAGCTTACCACCGTTGTCTTGTCTGAAGGAAGAAGCTGAGCAGAAGCAAGAGGACCCGAAGAGGACTAAAAGAAAGTCCCTGACACTCGTGGAGGAGGCCTGGGAATGGCTGGAAAGTCTCGGGAAGGGTAAGGTCTACAGTACAGCCGGCGATAAGCAAAGCAGGAAGAGGACAGAGAAAAGGAATCGAGCCTCTTTGGATTTGACTTTCAGCGTGGAGAAAAATGCCTCCGACCAAAGCAGCCGAGGCAAAGCCCGAGGTCAGAGAAGCCCCAAATCAGACCTGGACCATCAAACATCCTGTTGCATCGGGAACCAGACGAGCGATAAGGAGAGCAAACAGTTGAAGAAAACCCCGGAGGCCAGATCGGACTTCAGCAAGACGACGATGGAAGATGAGAAAAACCGTCTGAGAGAAACCGTCATCCGGCAGCTGCTGTGCCTGCAGGACTTACAGCTCCAAGTCACACATGTAGACAAACAGATTTCTGAGCTCGAGGAAAGACAGAAGGCCAAAAGAGCCGAGGAGGAAGCCTGCGAGAGACTGTTCAAGGAGCAGCTGGAGCAGCTGAAGTTCTGGGAGAACGAGTTCAAAGCAGAGGAAGGTCACGAGAAAGACTTGCAGCGTCAGTTCCTCGAGCTGCGAGCCAAAGCTGAGGAGTACAAAGCTCAGCTGGAGGAGCACAGACACAAAATGGAGGGCTTTGATATCTCTGGCAGTCTGGTCCATCAGGAGGATCCAGAAACCAGAGACGTTGTTGGCGCGAACGCTGAAATCTCAGCGGGTTCGACCGAGCGCGAAAAACTGGGAAAATCTGATTCCGACTCGGAGGCGAATGTTAACAGGAAGTTCCTGCCCTGGGAAGACCCCGACCCACCTCCTCACGCTCTAGTTCCTCCCAATCAGATAAAGGAGCGGCGGCTCACAGGGCCCACAGAGATTAAGGAGTGGTGGAGCCGCTGGTCAGAAAGCCAAAGCGCTCAGACGCAAACCAAGAAAGTGATTCACCGCTCGGAACTGACCATTTATCTGGGCAGCAGCAAGGTTTAGGAAACAGGAAGTTAGGAACAGCTGGGGTTATTCTGTAGGAGGAACACTTTAAATACACAATCACTGTAAAACAATTTTTTTTTTTTCTACATTTATCTAAAACTCCACCTCCACAAATCCATCTTTGCTACTTTTCCTTGGAGCGGTTTTACACAGAACATGTCTGGTAGAACTAAGATCACATCTTTATATTATTTATCCTCTTTAATAGGAAAACAAAGAGACTGCTTTGCTTACAGCCTCTCCTCGACAAGATTCTGCTCGACTCGGCAAAACAAATTATTTTCCTGAACGGTTTGTTTTTATTATAAAAAGACTGAGACCTCTGGAGTTCAGTTTGTGGACTGGATTCATGTTTTCATATTCATATGTTTTTACTCAGGCTGTTGTTGCCAATAAAGCAGATTCTCTTATTTTTATTTTTGGTGTCTCAGATTGACTTCCTCAGCTTTTTTCTTTTTCTTTGAAGGAATGCATATTGCCCACCGCCTTTCATGGCAGGTTTAGACAAAGGTCTTATGTTGAGTCTGAGTCGTTTGATTAAACCTTTAAAGTAACGTTAAGATGTTACGCTCCGGGTGTGTTCAGAAACAACTCAGCTACTACCACATCAGCTTTTAGCTCAAAAATATGTATAAGTAACCAATTTACATGTCCTAAATAAAAAGTTAAATTCTTTAAGAGGCCATTGGTTTGTTCAGAAGGAGCTGCCAGGTGTGACATGGTTTAAATATACTTAAAAGACTCTCAGGAAATTAAATCAAACATGGATATTAGTTCTTTTAGCAGCCAAGAAGGTCATTAAAGTGACACCAAACCCCTGATCAGTAACAGAGGGAAGTTCCAGAAAGTCAGAAGGGGCAAAAAAGGGTTAAATTAATATTTTTGTTTTTGTTAAATAGTCTTCAACAAGGTTATTTCTTAAACTGATCTGAGTAAATAATTATATTGGTAATTGTTTTTCTTTGTCCCTAAATGATTATTCTTTAAGGCAAACAGCCACAGAGCTGACTGTTTTTTTTTTGAGGAAAACCCGAGTTTCAGACGTTGTGAAATGAGAGAAGTCGTCCTTCATTTTCATAAAACTTTAATTCAATTGTTTCATTCAAGACCATTAACAAAAGTACATGAGAACCTCCGTACGCGGTTCAACTGAAGCTCGTTTGATCAAAGAAATTAGTTTGGACTAACTCGATGTTCTGAGGCACGACAGCTCACCCATCTCGTCTCCAGAGAACAAAAAAAACAAAAAAACAAAAAAACCTGACATCCTGATTCAGAACGCTGATTTAAAGGAAATCTCGGAAAGTTTTCACCCTCCTCCTTATTTTAATTTAATTTATTTCATAATGTGAAGTATGACGGTCCACCCAGAAAAAAAAAAAAAAAAGCGCAAACATTACATATAGTATAGTTCAACCCACAGGTTCGAGATGCATATCCGTATTATTTCTACAAGGAAAAAAAACAAACAAAGCCACCCTAAGATTGTTTTCAATAATTTTATGGTTGGCTGAAAACAGAATATATTTCATTTTTGTTTCTTCTTCTTTGTGTTTTTTTTTTTTTTTTTTTGCTTTTATTTAATTTTGTTTGTAGTTTTTAGGCACCTTATTCTTACTTATTCAATATTAGCAGATCAAGTTTCCATAGAAAAAAGCAAAAGTGTGTGCAAGAAAAAGGAAATAGTAACAAAAAAAAACAAAAAAAAACAACAAAAGAACTGCAGATATAAGATGCCACAAGGAATTCTGCACCTGGGAAAAACGTGGAGCGTGTGAACACCCAGCAGGTATCTCAAAGGCTCTAGACTGGTAAAAGTAAACCCCATCGGAGAAAACTACATTCACACACACGCCTCACACACACACACCATGCTTTCACTTCAGCGTCTCAGTAAAGCGTTTTAACTGCAGAGGAGAAAAAAAAAAAAAAAAAAAAAGCTTGCACGTACGAGAAACGCGATCGTCCTCGTGGCGGGAACGTCGCGTTTCGTAGGAAAGCGGAGGAAACCCAATGATGAAGCGATGAACTGAAGGAAACAAAGACGAGGGCAGCATCGGACGCTCATTTACTCAAACTAACCAACAGGTTACAGGTGCAGAATTCCAGACGATCAGGACATGAACAGCCACACAGACACAGAGGGACGAGGCCCTTTAGAGACAAACACCTCCATCACACACTGATCACTTCTAGGACACGTCACACACTCAGACCCTCGTCTTCACTGCAGAATGAAACCGTAGAGAACATACATGGAAGGCAGGGAACCATGGAATACAAAAAAAAAAAAAAAAAAAGAAAAACGACAGACGGGTTCCCTTACAGGTATCAATGAGAGCAAAAAATTACACATGCCAATTCCTGCATGCGTACGTATGTTTCATAGATGAGTCGGTTTTGGAGCTCGTGTCACATCAGCTTCCCTTATCGCCTAACGGGGCCGGTTCTGTATTGCTCAGTCGATGACACCGGGCTGGCGGGTCTTGCGTTCCACACTGAAGCCCTGCGCAAAAGAAAAGAAAACTTTTTTTAACCAAAATGTTTCAAGTTTACAATTTTTAATCAGTTTACATTTTTAATCAAAAACAAGCTTGATTATCTTCATTCACCGGATGGCTGCAAGTTTAACTGTATTAAATGACCAATTTCCCTAAAGGACTAATATACTGGAAAGACCGCATACTGCTCTTCGCTTTTCATGCTAGAGATTTAATCTAGCATTATTTTAAGATGAGAAATTACAGAATATTAGCAGTTTTTTGGTCAAACTTTGGAAATAAAATTTAAATATGAGCTCATGTGACGTGTTGAAGACGACTCGGCTAGTACCACGTCAAATTTCAGGTCATAACCTGTAAAAGTGATCAAGTTACAGTCATTTTTGTGTTTTAGGAGGTCAGTTGGCTGTGGCAGCCATATTGAAATGAGCCATCAACGATCGGAGCGTACCTTTGAATTGTCAGGACCACGCGGCTGTCTGACGATGACCAGGCGAGGAGCGCTGGCGTCATCCAGAGTGATGCTCTTCAGTCGGTTCACCAGGCGGTCGGGACGAGGCGTCGCCACCGGTTTAGGACCCTCACTGTCACATCAGGGGGCACATTCATGATCAGCTGAATAAAAGTTAAAGGTTTTGCTAAATTTATTATGTTGTCAGCATAAGGCCGTAGAGTCCTGGTCCATACCTGACTCTGCGCACGTTACAAGCGCTACATTTTCCCGTGCGCTGATTAAAGACAACGGCGAATTCCACCTCGTCTCCCGCCTGGAGCTCCACGCCATCCTGCACTTCTTTGACATGGAAGAACAGCTTCTTGCTCTCACCCACTTCATATGTGATGAAACCAAACTGGGGGTGGGAGAGAGGGAGAAGTTCAGGATTTCCACGACAGGAGAGTCGAAACAAGCCGACTGGAGACAGACGAGCCTCACCTGGTCTTTAACACACTCCACTGGGGCTCTGCGCTGAGGGACAACATTACAGGCCATCTTCTGACCCGTTTGGGTGACGGTGCAAACCTGGAACTTTACATGCTCTCCTTTCTGCAGACAATCTGATTTGCTCGTCATCCCCATGATTCCAAAGGGATAAGTAGGCCCTTTTCCTCCACCTAGGAAGGGCAAAATAAATCCCAACAAAAACAAATTTAATTTCTGCCCCCAGATTAAGCAGCATTTGTGAAGTCTTGTGTTTCCACCGACCTTCCTCGATGACTTCAATAAGGCCTTGGTACTCTGTCTGGGAGGGGTCCACACTGCGTATGGGACGAATGACTTTCCCTGCCATCACCGTTGCACCGACATCCTCACCAGCACCATTCACTAAAACGGAACAAACACTTTTACCTGGAGACCTTTAACTCCTGTCAAAATAAGACACAAATACATACAAAAAGGCACAAACCTCTTGTATCTACAGCCATCTTTGTAACCTTTTCAGCACTGACTTTGTTTCCTTTTCCTTTAGAAAGGGTGTACTCCACTGTGTCGCCCAGCTCCAAGTTATCCACGTCTCCACACATTTCACTGACAAAAGTAACACAAAGAGACTTTTATTAAATCAGGTCATAAGGATCTACATCCTCCAAAACCATCTCAGGAATAAACTCTCACCTGTAATGAAAGAAAACCTCTTGGTCGTGATTTGCTGTTTCAATGAAGCCAAAGTTATCTTTGAGGGCAGCAACAAAGCCGTGCAGCCTCTTGGAGTTGGAGTTGGCGTTCCGGTTGAGGATCCTGATGCTCACGGCGCTCTGCTGGCCCGTTCGCTTCACTTCATTGATCGAGAACTCCACCTAGAGGACAAAAGCATCTTTAAGTCCCACAGCAGCAAAAACTACAGCGCTGAAAGCAAAATTAGGGCAACAAAAAAGGAAGGGATAACAGTTGACATGTACAAAATCCCTCCTGCCCTTTTCAGATCAGCAGCTCAGAGATGATAAATCCAACAGATACCTTGTCTCCAACCTGAGGGTAAGATCCTCCCTCCAGATCCTTGGCATGAAACGGCACAGTCAGCTTCACTCCACAGTCTTCATATGCAAGCACTCCTTCCTCTGTTTCCTACAGGAAGGGAGACCGGTCAGTCCACATTAGCTTTGCATTTAAAATGAGCAGCAGCAGGACGGAGAAATGACCAAACGCCTGATTCTCAGGAGGGGAAACGTACAACGGGAATGGCCCAAAACAAAAAGCACTAAATTAATTCAGGTTACAGGAGAATGTGGAGCATTAGGAGACTGGTCTGTAAAACCAACAACAGAACAATATTTTATTTTAGAGCAGCACAGCTGGTTAGTATTAACTTAACAGGATCAGCTCTGAGTTAAAACCTACAACTTAGGGCTGCATAATTAAACTGACTATTTATACAGTAAAAAAAATTCAACTTTAACGAAAAAGACTGATTAAATGTTAAACTATGATGCAAGAATCTGCACACCTAAATTAAAAATGTTATTCTCCAATATTCTTAAACAGGGTTTCTGCAGAAATTTAATGTTTAATGACGTTTTAAGATTTAATGCCATCAACAGTTTTCTTAAATGCCATTTTTTATTCATAAACTAGTACACATTTTATATTTGTTTTGTTTTACAGAAGAAATTAAAATAATGTCTTTTAATTTGTAATCTTTTCCTTCATTTCGAACTGAGGCGAGCATCGCAGAACCAAAACAGGCGGTGCCAGGCGTTCAATAATTATCGTATTTCTACGATGACTTTGCTCTCTGTACTATCAATAATTCAAAACATCCCATAAAATCCTTAAGAACTGACAGAGGAAACTTTTAGGGCAGCTGCCTTGGAACCAGAAGGTCACGCCCAAATGTCACAGTGTCTGTCCGCTGCTCCACGGGTTTGTATCACGTTTGATGGGTCAAATACAGAGAACAGATTTCATCTCTGTAGGAGTCATACAATTAGAACATAAAGCACTTTCATTTCATTTGTAGTTTTAAACGTTTTAAATGTTTACTTCAGCCCATTATTTTACATATATTTACACTTGACCATCATGGGCTGCAGCCATGCTATAAACGTCTCGTCTTTCAGCCACTTTTAAGGCCTTAAAGGCCTTAAAATGAGCTAAATTCATTTAATAACTTAATGCTATTAAGAAACTGTTAAAATTACTGTTTTATTTATACTGCGCAGCCCTACGACTCACTGACTTGGTGATATATTTAAGTGTTAATTGGTGATCAAACACCATGCTGTCAACTACAGATATAATCAAAGATAAGAAAGGGGCGGAGAGCAACAAGTAACCAACCTTTTCTACAACTTTCCCCTTAAAAATAAAACAAACAAAACATTAGACAGCCAAGTTTGTACATGTTAGCTGTAGAACTCCAAACATTTCCTGTTTTTTAAACTGGTCAGCCGAAGTGTAGGAATGGAGGAGTTTCTTATTTCATACGTCTTATATTCAACTAAGTTTCTCAAGGAAATAAGCAGCTTCTTTTAGGAGACATGTAGCTTCATGCAGGTCTCAGTCCTACCTTGTCTTTTTTCTAACCAAAGAGAAGCATGAAGAGGAGGAGTTCATCGAGGAAGAAAACAAAAACCAAAATTAGAACTAAAGCAGGAACTAAAGAGGGGCAGATGAGGAGCGCTGAGAAACTATAGGTTTATAATAAAACAACGGGGGAAAGACTAAAGCGAAAAAATGTTGCTCACATTTGTGCAGGTTTGTACCTTCTCCTTGCCCTTCATCGGACTTGCGTTCTTGTTTGTGGCTCCGACGAGTTCCTTCTCCACCACACCCACAAAACGCTGCTCAGACTGGGTGTGGAAGGACACGGTTCCTTTAGGAAGCTTCTTAATGCGCACGGCGTGGTTCCTCTGAGCCGACAGCATATCCTGGAAGCAACACTGGCTTTAGCTTCTTGTGGGCCGGTAGTCAGAATGTGCTCACTTTAGCAATAACAGATAATACATACTTTTGCGAAAAGCTTAACAGAACCTACAGGCACAACAGTGAACTCCACTTCATCTGAGATATGAAGCTGACTCTCCTCCAGGACCTCGCTGAAGTGAAAGAACATCCTTGCGTCTCGATCCACGCACTTTATAAAACCAAAGCCATCGCGGATAGCCGCGATCACACCCTAATGCAGACAAACATTACATGATTAATCACACAAATAATCACCTGACTCGATGTGAGCATCCTTTTATTCCAGGTCTTTTCAGTCAGGACACAATGACAGCTCAGGGAAAAAAATAAAATAAAAAATGTTCTCACCATTTCACGGGTCTCCTTGGTGAAGTTGAAGGTGTCTGGGAGGATTTCGATGTTGGTGGCCCTCTCGAGTTTATCTCTGCGATCGGTGGAGATGTTGAATTGAATGTGGTCTCCCTCCAAAAGCGTCACCTTGGACTTTGTGTCCTTCTCGCCAAAAGGCAGTTCCTTGTCTGCAAAACTGATCCTTGCGCTGATCCGGCCAGGTAGAGGGTCATTCTGCAGAAAGGGAAAGGATTAACGAAGGCCAAAACACAGTTCCTCATCAGTCAGTCAGGTTTTTAATTTTACTTGCCTGATTCTTTGAGGGAACTTTGGGAATAACTTTGACAACGGTGCCTTCGAACTGCTCAATGCTAATGTCCTCAAAGATGACCATTCCCTGGGGGAGCAGCCTGACATCTGTAGCCACTTCCTTCCCCTGGAAAATGACACAAGTAGAAACAATCAGGCATTTCGAGGTAGGCAACAGCTGTGTTCGATAGTCACATTTGTGAAGGGATTTACATTTCTGTCTTTGATGGTGAACTCAACATCATCTCCAGCCTGAAGAGCCTCCAGATCACCTTTAAACTCGCTGTAGTGAAAAAAGATCTCCTTCACCACATCTGCCCTCTCGATAAAACCAAAGGCCTCCTGAAAGAGAACAAGGTGCAACAAGCTGGAGATATAGGTCCCACTTTAGATTCCTGACTCTCTAAAACTAAAAAAAAAAAATCACCATCAGAGACATTTTATGACATTTACATAAAAATCAGTGGCCCTACCTTTGTAGCACACACCACACCCTGGCACCTCGCCTGCTTTTTCTTCACCAGCTGAATATTGCGGGCACTCACTGCCCCAGTACTAAAACCGAGCAAGAAATGATGACAATAAAGCACGAGCCGTTAGGATTACGCCAACACTATGTTCAGACTTACTGCTTGTTGGTTTCCATGTAGAAGCTGACTTTGTCGCCCGTCTCCAGATGGGAACTGGCCTCCACATCATCGGGAGTATAGGTAAGATAAAACACTTCCTGTACAGAGAGCAACAAGCAGACTTTGTGATTAAAGAGAAAATCATATTAAAAGGATGATTAAACATCTAACATTCAGTATGATAAATTATACAATAAAAGCACATCGAAGCAGCTGTTTAGCCAAATGAAGGTGTTACAAAAATCCACTTCTTACCCCGTTTCTTTCATAACAAACACTGCCGGTGGGCACCTGACCAGGAGCAGACTTCCCATCCAAATGCATTGGGATCGAAGAGACAACCTGCAGCAAAGGTAGAACATTTAAGGTGCAGGCCACAGATAACACAGCCCTGTCAATCTGATCAGAATATTCACTGAAATCACACAAAGAAACTTGTCTGAACATATAATGGATGAGATGATACAGAAACTCAAGTGATAAGTATGAGCGTGATCGTACTCCTCGTAACACGTGATTTGAACACTAGCAGGTTTTATTTGTTGATCAACAAGTTTGTGAGGGAGTGCACAAGACGAATGCATGCTGAGCCCAACATTTTACACTTTGACTTGTGCATTCACATTTTAAAAATCGCATAATTTGCATTTTATGATTTGTACACCAATGACTGAATCATGTAAGTCTGGCATTGATCAGCTCTGCCTAAATCTTCTGAAGTGACGACTGATCGGTCAAAACTAAACGGGCTCAAAGTTGTGTAGCACACCTTTATTCTTGTGATTAGTTTTAGTTTGAAAAATGTAACAAAAACATACTGATCACTCGATCAAATCTGTTCAATGAACTCCACTAAACGCACACGCCAAACAACATAAAGCTGACAAATTTTTATGTAAAACATCATGCAGGATTAGAGGGTAATTTGAGTAAAGTTGACAGACAAGGACATAACCAAAAATAAAATGGTGTTCCTTAACTGGATGAATATAACCATGCAGCACAGTAAAGGGATAGGCGTGCAGGTCTGGCCCCACCTGGCCCGAGATGCGCTCCTCTGGCAGCACTTCTGGCTTTATCTTTAGCAGCTTCACTGCTATGGGCTTGCCAGTGCGCCTGTCAGAGGATACCTCAAACTCTACATCATCTGTTGAAAGAGAGAGAAAAAAAAAAAAAAAAGGGACAAAAGTTAGAAACTAATTCAAGTTTAGCTGGAATGGGGAAACGTTAAATTCGAAAAGGCTGATTTTAATGCAAACAGAGCCTCATACCTCCGATTTTAAGCTCCTGAAGGTTGCCGTTGTACTGGGAGCAATGGAAGAAGAGACGAGCCTGGCGTTCGGAGCACTGGATGAACCCATACGAAGCCAGGAGCTTCTCCACCACGCCAGTCTCTCTGAGGCCGGGCCCTGAGCCATTTGCAAAAGCAGTGTGTCCGTTGTTATGAAGCATGCCTGGGTCGAAACTCATCTGGAGAAGAGTGGGAAGTTTTAAAATGTGTCCGACAGATGTGAATCAATATAAAAACACAAGAAATGGGCAGGAAATACAATTCAATGCATTTTAAAGCCAAATTAAACAAAAAAACCAAACAAACAAAAAAAACATGCAAATGCTGCAAAAATCAGAGGACGTGGTAAAAATTAAAGGCACATTAGTCTTCTGGGGTAATCTTGTCATCAGTAGTAAACATCAGTTTCAACATATTGAAACCCACGACAAAATATCAAAACTGTGGCGCTTTTCATGCAAGAAATGCCAAAATTCGCTCAAACTGTTGAATTTTTTAAATTTCCCTTTAAAACTAAAGCATCGCAGTACTGACAAAATGAGAACTCATGCAGTTCTGGTTATGCAAACATTAAAACAGTTCACCTTCCTAGAACTACCAACAGCTAAGTGATTATACTAGAATATAAATTAGAAAATGAAATCTTATATTTCACGTTTTACCTCCTGACCCCATAACCATGCTGTTAGCAAAAGTCACGCAGCACACCAGAGCTCCCAGAGCCGCAGTCAGTTTGGACAACACTCCATCTTACTGATCTCTGATACAACGGAGTCCGCTTGTATTTTTTACATCCCGGGTGAGGGTGGCAAGAGACGGAGGCCGAGCGGGGTATGGGAACGGGGCCGGTAGAGGCATTTGGGTCTGAGCCAGCGTTGCGGGCAGCTGGCGGTTCAGACGAGCCCCTTTCCATTTTTGACATGGGGGACAGGGTGGGGACGGGCTGTTGAGAAGGGCAACAGCTTTAAAAAGAGCATTTTATTTCCACCTTTGAATTACTTCTAACAAGCTGCTCATACCTTAATCAAGGAATAGATTTTTTTGTGGCATATATATGTAATACGCTGTCCAACAGACACCATTTTTCCAACTTTTCAACTTGAGGTCTCCGTTGTTTACCAATTTCATAATATCCCAGCAATAATAAACATTTTTGCCTACTAATAATTCCTCAAAGCCCTTTATGTGTTAATCACAACTACTAAGAATCGAAACTTGTTCAAACACAAGACCCAAAATCCAAACGGTCACCCCGAAAAGCAAAACACCTACAACCATAATCCTGCAATAAAAGTATAAATACATTCAAACAAGAAGTCTACAGAGAAAGCAAAGAAGAACTAAAGCCAGCTTCTTGGCACAGTCACTTGGGATGAAGTGGTTTAGGCGCAGTGTTGCTAATGTTACTCAAATAAAAGACGACTACTGAAGATGAAGACGGTTCAAACAGCGGTGCATCTACAAGTGGACAGAGAGCTGGTGATGGATTATGGGGTATGAGGGGGATCCCAGAGCAGCCTCTCTTCTTAGATCCTGTTCTGGACTATCACAAAAAGAAACTCTTCGCAAAAGAAAAATAACAAACGAAGGCAGGAAGCTTTGGCAAATTTTGGCTTTGTTTCCAGTGTGGCATATAATCCCAAAAAAGGCAATAAAAAATTAGCTTTTTGCGCTGACGAGTTTAATTATTTCTCAACCAATCGATGTAAGAGTTTGGCGTCTTTCTGAAGTGGTATAAGCAAGGCACGTGGAAGTAAGGAGGACTTCCAACATGATTTGCCACCTCTGACCATGAAGTAAGGCAGACAAAATATGGAGATAAGAAAATTAAAAGCTCTCCAGAAAAACAAAGAACTGCCATATTCTTACAAATCTCATCCCCAAAACACCCCTCACCCTGCAACATAACTGAGTAGAGGCTAGTCTCGGGAGCCCGTAAAAGATGAAAAGAGATTAGGCCATTCATAGCAAAGATGCAGGGCAAGGTGGGTGGATGGGTGCTCGATGGGGTGGGACTTGTAGAGGAGAAGGGGAAAAAAAAAAAAAAAAAAAAAAAAAGGCGGGAAGGAGAAACTTACAGATCGGCCATATGGCGACAGGCTGAGTCCGACAGGGGAGGTACTGCTCAGGTCGGCACTAACAAACGCGGTAGGTGGCGACGCAGGCAAGGTAAACTCAACAAAGCCTTTCCAGGGGCTGCCCATATTTTCCCATAAACTCGAGCCAAACTTGCTTGAGCACTTGCGGAACTTGATAACTTGTTTGAATTTTCGCTTGACTTAAGAAAAAAAATTGTAACGTAACCACCCAATGATACACCGGCGGACGTCTGCAAGGGTGAAGAGAGGAACAAACATAATGGGTAATGAAGATAGGACAGCCAGTGTGCCAAGTGTCACAAACAAAATGAAAAAAACAAAAAGCTGTGGCCTTCAATTTGAAGGGAGGTTGAAACGGCAATAAATTAGAGAGGAAATTACTCAAACGACAATAGGAAGAGGGTGAAGTTGTGTGTGGGAAAGCAATCCAATCACTGTTTGATGAAACCGAATCAGCAGTTTAAACACATGAAGTGGGTGGTGACAGATCAGTTCAGCTTGCTAAGGTGACAACGACACATCGGGTAGAAAGAGAAGTTCAACGCCCAACTCTCTGCTAGGAAGGCGTGCCAATCTGAATAAAAACCTGAAGATGCTGCTTTTTAAAAAAAACTCAAAATGACTTAAAGACCAAAACCAGTTTCAAAGGGAAGGCAGAAATCTGAACACGTTTGGTAAAGTTAGATCAGTGGAATCCAATCCTGGTCCTGGAGCGCCACTGTCCTGCATGTTTTGGATGTTTATCTTGATTTGACACACCAGACTTCTGCAGAACTTTAAAAACCTGCTGGAGAACATCTAAAACATGCAGGATGGTGGTCCTCCAGGACCAGGACTGGACATCACTGAGTTAGATGCTTAAATCAAGATAAACTGATATTTGCGTACTTTGATTTGTAAAGAACTTCTGCACTGCTGTCACGAATTGTTGCAGGAGACCAAACTGATTCAATAATAAATCTTCAGTCTGTTTCTAAAACAGCTTTTTTTTTACGAAGTAAGGAGCTTAAGGTGGTATTGCACTGATCTGTGGCTGACAGGAGGCCTGTTGGTTGAAAAATTTCTTAAAGTTGAGAGAAAATGTGTGAAATCTTTAGCTGCAGTTTCACTGAACTGAGTGTTTGGGGTAAAGTGAGTCACGTGGTTGTGTTTTGAGCAGCTAGTTTTTGTGTCCACTGCTCGTAAAACTGTACTTTTAGCCATGCACGTTATTTTGTTGCCGACCTCTGCTTGTTTTGCTCCCGTGTTTTACTGTTTATTCTGCCAGAGTACACATTTGAAAATTAGATGAGCAGACCTGGATCAGTTTTTCAATAATTACTATTCATCATTAATGTGGTTTTTAGATCCAGACACTTCCTTCGGGCTAAGAGCTCCCGTGCAGGAGTCAAAATGCAGCTCTGGAACTCTTGAGACAGGTCGGACTTTGTGACTATTTCAAGAGAAAAGTTGTGTTTTTTTTTTTTTTTTACACATATTCAAATCTCAAGTGACCAGGCCATTCAACTACTCGCAGCCCAGTGAGATACCACCTTAAACAAAAGGCTTAAACTCTTTAAACATGGCAGATTACGTGCTATGAAGGTGTAGCAAATAAGACTCACCTTTACAGGTTGATTTTCTCTTTCAGTTCTCTGGATCCTGGTGATTTCGCAGACCTCTTCACGCACACGTGCACACACTCTCACACACAAAGTTTAACTCACTCACACACACACACTTCTAACAGGTTTCTTGCACAAGTTCTAGATGGTTGCATAAAGTAGAAAAAGAAAGAAAGAAAGAATTCGGGAGAAATCTAGCACACAAAAAGGCAATCGCAGGTGCAATAACACTGCTTAGAAAAATGACAAAGAAAACAGGGAAGGGGGGAAGATGGGGGGGAGAACAGTGGAAGGGAACAAGCAGATAGCAGCCCACTCTACACCCTGGTGGTGAGTCGGCAGCGTAGTAAGGATGAGGAGGGCTAGGAGCAGCGTTGGGACGTGTGCTTTGTCAAAGCTGTTGAGTAGGCACAAACTTCTGGTTTCAGATCAGTTATCTTCTCAGAATATGCTTGGACGTGGGATTGCTTCTCTTCTCTCTTGTTTCGGTTGGGCAGATGTTCTTTGGTCGTTTCAGGATTTGGTTCCTCGTGTTGTTCTTTTTAAAAATCCTCGAAGTGATCCTTGTGTTTTTTTGTTATTATTATTTATTATTATTCCTCCCGTGCGTCTTCGGAGTTGCAGATTTTGTTGGGAGGTTCGTCTTCAGTTCCTTTGTTGTGATCTGAACTTGAAGCAGTTGCGGATGGTACAAAAATTCAGTTCGGCTTCACTTCATACTGTCGGGGAGGAAGAAGGCAGATCTGGTTAGATAACGAGCCCACCGCTCTGACTTTAGACCTACTTTTAAATAAAGGGTCGTTTTTTACAGTTTAACAAAAAGACTCAGTGAAATAATTTCCCCACAGATGTTTGGTAATACGGGAAAATACCAGGAAGCTGACAAGTAGTCATGAGCTGAAAATATCCTTAATTCAAGGAAGACTCAAGACTTCAAGATTTAAAGCAACGTTACAAAACAAGGCCCTCTGTTTCGCAAATCAATCTTTAACCGTTTTACACACCGGAGTCCAGATGGGGCAAAAGTTAGGAACAAAAAAAAGAAGCAGCAGCCTGGTTGTACCATGTGTACGTATTTGTTTAGTTAGAAACCCAACGAGTAGAGCAGAACCTTGTTGACCCAAATACCCGACTCCGTAAACAAGCTGGCCGAGCCCTCCTACGACACACGATACACCGCTGTGACGGTGTCGCAATGATTCAGCCCTGCGTCCCGAGAGGCCACGATGACAAGCCTCAGCTGAGTTTGTGTAGCTTGTTGTTTTTGTGGGAAATCTGTTGCACCTGCATACCATGTTCTGTAATGTCTAACGCACAGAACTGTTAAATGGCAGCACAAAGGGAAAAAAATAAAATAAAATAAAATTATTCACAGATGGGTTGCAAGTGTGGTAAAGGTTAAACAGAGGAGCCGTTTGTCTTCCCCCTGTGAAAACTGCCTCAAATAAGATTAAAATTACAAAGCAGGAAAAGGACTGCACCCTTGTCTAATCAAATTGAAATTACTGATCAGGCTGTTGTTTGTTAAATGACAAAATAAATGAAGGGCACGGAGAAGATCAGCTGGACAACAATGTCCCTGATTATGTCCTGGTCTGAAAAAGCAGCTCTCTGACAGGGACAAACATGTGACTTCCCGGCAATCCGCTATTCTCGGCAGGAACATGGCCTGTGCCGACACGCTGCGGTGCCCAAACACCACGGAAATGTCACCATTTTAATTTAAAAAAAATAAAATAAAAACAAAACTACCAAACACGCCTCGCAGCAGGCTTTCTGCTTGTAAATAAACACGGTCGAGGGATAAATCTGATCGTCTTAAAGGCCTAATTTAGGACCTGCTAAGTCCTGAACCCTTCAGGTGTTGGCTACCCTGTGAAATAAAATTAAAAATACACCCAACTGCGCCATTTAAAACACGGCTGGAGGGTTTATTTTAGGTCCTACAGCTGGGAGATTCAAAATTTAAAAAGTTTGCGCAATTTAGTAAGATATTCTTGAAGATAAAGTATAAATGTTGATAAGGAGGAGTAAAAACGTGCCTTAACTTGCTTGATCGGCACTAGTAACAAAAAGAAAATATAAATTTAAATTTGCGTGACGATCCTTGACATTATACAGGAAAATTACCCAATAAGATTAAAATAGATATCTGGAGAGATACGACACTAATTAGGGGATACATTACAAATGTATCCTTGTAACTAGTAGAGGTTTTTGCGAAAAACGGCGAGGAAACATCGGTGCTAACGGCACCAAGATCGGGAAAACAAAGAAACTACGTGCGCGGCTTTAAGTTCCGCATCCGTATCTAATGGTAATAATGATTAAAAATAATAACAATAAAGATTATAAAACACAAAAGAGGCGTGTGTTTTGGTACGGTGGAGTATGTTTTTTAGGAGCGACGACACCGAGGCTGTTAACCGTTAACAATGTCGCTCGGTCGTTTGTCGCGTTAGCTCGTTAGCTAGAGCACGCGCTGCTGCTGCCTGGCCCGAGGAGGAGAGAGAGAAAAAAAACAGGGCGCCCCCACCCAGGCCCCGACACCGAGCGAGACACAACCCGCTCACTTCAACGTATTCACCGACTGTTACGGGGTAAACGGGTTCCTTTACATCAAAAAAATCAATTTTAACAGTTTCGCAAAAGAAGGGAAACCGTGAAAAAAACTCACCCCAACAGCTTTTAGCACTGTCACCAGCGCCGCTAGAAGCAGCACGGCACATTACGTAGTGATTTGGGAGACGGCTCCCGCGATATTTGACAAAGGCTTAGCGCGACGTATGCGTCAAGTTAGGGCGTCGCGCAATGGTTTGTGGGAAATGTAGGCAACAGCCGGTTTTTCAAACTGAGTAACAAAAAAGGGCCAAAGTTAAAAACTTTGACAAATCTCAATCAATATTTATTGAAAAAAATACATAAATTAAACTTGGATTTAGATGTAATATGTCAAATACCTTTTTCCAGTTACATATCACATAGATTTTGAAACAAAGATACTTTAATGAACAATACCATCAGCTTTTAAATTATTTTTTCTTAGTAAAACATTCTATTAAAACAACTGAAAAGCCATCAACAAATCTCCGATCACACAGCTCTAACATTTAACTTTAAAACAAAAAGAAAGCACAAAAGCAAACAAACAAAAAAACGACATACATCAAAGCAGGCTTGCTGTTACTCGGATGCACATTAACTTAAGTCAGATATCCGACAAAGTTTCTTGGCTGCAAGTTTGAAAAAAAAATCAAAGGTTTCTTGGCTGCAAGTTTAAAAAAAAAATCAAAGATTACTGATTAATTAATCAATTTAATTAAGAGAATACTTATTAATTTAGGAGAGTAACGGCGAATTGTGAAGGAAAGGGAGAAAAAGAAGTGTTTAAAAATACCCCAAACAAACAATAGATGGCAGCAATTCGCCAATCAAATCTATCCGACTTCAAGGAGGAGGAAAAAGAAGAAGAAATGTTTGTTGCCTTCAATGTACGCCGGAATCGGCAGAATAAAATATATTTTTGTCATTATTTGTTCAGCAAAATAATTTTTGCCGCTTTTGGTTAATCAGTAACAACAAGCGTAATTCAATAGGTATGCGAAACACTAACCTGAGCAAACAAACAAACTAAAAGGCTTTAAAGGGGGGTTCATTGAATCACAAACATTAAAACGATCATGCGTGTTTACCGCGCAAGATTTCTATTTTGATGGTGACTTAAAATTTGGTCATTTGAACTGAAAAGACTTGCTGAAGTTATCAACAGGACAATTTATGTTTTTTTTATATGCTTTAATTTTTTCCTGGTGTCGTAACTGTGATATCTGCCTTTGGAATGTAACACAAACAAGAGGGGCGGGGCAAAAACCGGTGTTGTACCGAAAAAAAGCTCCTCCGCATTTAAGGACCCCGCTATCTGAGGCGGATTTGGGAGGCAGTTAATTGTGTGTATCCTCGAACTTACTTAAAAGTATTTATTTTATTTTACTGTGGGTATTGGTAAAACCTACGAGAACATGTGGATTGAAGTAGTACGCTTCCCGGAAACGAAATTCTTTTGTTGGCGAGGTTACGTTTTTCGGTACACCACGGGAAATGACGTCAACCCTTCGCCTCACAGGAACTAACGAAGTTGACAAGAGAAAGAGTATTTCTTAATTTATATGAATGTCTAGTTTATTTTAAGTCTTTAAGTAAATTATTAAAGATGTCTCTCATCGATATAGGTAGTTTCCTGTAAAAGGATTTGACCTGTTTTGGCTGATATAGCCAACGGAAGCAAACACTACGAGGTGTTTTAGCCTCGTATTTTGGTGCTACTAGCTAGCTTACGTTACCAACACGACTTGACTGTTTTCAGTAAATGGCTTGCACTTTAGAGAAAGTGTTGTGCGATGCTCGGACCCTTCTGGATAGGCTAAAAGAGCACGATACGGCCGCCGAGGGACTGATAGAGCAGTCCGGAGCCCTTAGCCGGAGAGTGCAAGGCATGAAGGAAGTGGGGAATGCTCTTCCAGACAAGGTAAGCTGGTCTCTCACCTACAAAAATTGACAACACGTTGAAATATCAACACTTGGGAGGTTGTGCATTCAGTTGTTTAGTTTTGCAAGAAGAAAACAGATACAGACGCAGGTGAATCACCTGATGGCCTAAAAAGGTTGTGCAATCAAATATTATGTTTAATCTGTTTTGTTAAGGACCATTTCAGTAGTTTTTTTTTAATTGTTCTGAGAAACCACAATTCAAAAGCAATGTCTTATTTTCATTAGTTCTTTTTCCTAATTTGTCAGTTTCAAGTTATTTCAGCGATCTTTGTAGGTTTTTATCTCTTAAAAGAAAGGGTAGAAACCAATTTATCTGCGTTTGTTCATGAGACCAAACTAATAAACGGTTATACATTCTGAGTTTGTATCAGACTCGCATGAATAAACTACATTTTTGGAATATATTGGCTGTTTTTTTTTAGATGTTTCTCTTTGAATCACTCACAACTGGAAGCAAATGTTGCATCGCCTCCTAATTTTCATTTCCAAACACCTTAACAGGTCTAAGTGTGCAGTCGGGCCAGCTGCCTCGATGAGTTTCTAACTTTGTTTTTAAGAAGTAGTTCAAGAAAGTTTCATAATTCTCTTCTTTTTTTAAATTTTCCCTGTTCCTTTCATCTCGCAGCACACAGAAGACAGCTCAGAGATTCAAGAGCTCACAAAATACAAGCCTCACATCCTTCTGACTCAGGAAAACACTCAAATCAAGGAGCTGCAGCAGGAGAATAAAGGTCCGAATCCTCCTGTCAGTTTTGGCGATTTCATAGTTTCTGTTTTGATGCCTGTAATAATCCTCCTCGTGGCTGTCTCTGCAGAGTTATGGCTGTCTCTTGAAGAACACCAGTACGCTTTAGAACTGATTATGGGTCGATATCGGAAGCAGATGCTCCAGCTGATGATGGCCAAAAAGGAGCTGGACACCAAACCAGTGCTGAGCCTTCACCAAGACCACGCTAAAGTAAACCAGCTTTCTTCGAGATTGTAAAATGATCCGCTTTTTGAAGCTGATAAAAAGGTTCTTGTTTTCCTGATTCCAGGAAGTGCAAAGCCAAGTGGAGCGAATCTGTGAGATGGGTCAGGTGATGAGACGAGCCATGCACGCAGACGATCAGCATTACTGCTCCGTTAAAGAGAGGCTTGCTCAGCTGGAGGTGAGATCAGTACAAAAGAGTTTCAGTCTTTTGTCCTCTGAGCTTAGAGATTTCTGCAGATTATTTAAATCATTTAATTATATTATAAACTATAGTTAATGGGATATTCAAAGTCTTTTCAATTTTCTGTTGAGGAACATTATTCTGAAATTGTTCCACTTTATTTAGACAGTTTTTTCCACAGTCTCAGCCCATCTTTGCTTCTTATAGATTCAGCCTCTAAAATGCTCCTTTTATACCCTTTCCTCTTACTGAGCTGCTGCTAATTAACCTAATTAGTTACAAAATGTTTCTTATTCGTACCATTTACTTTCACAGCCTTTTGTTGGCCTTGTTCCTTTTTTGAGATGTGCTGCTGCCAAAAAATAAAAAAAGTACCTTTTTTTCCCTCATAAATTATACATTTGGTGGCAAACACTCAGAATTCAGTGACGCTGCGATGCAAAACTTGCTTATTTTCTCGCTGCTTTACCTCGATTTTGAGTCTTCAACAGTGTGATACCACTTGAGGTTGTTTGGACGTTACATTTGGTTATTCTCCCTCCCTTCAGATTGAAAACCGGGAGCTTCGGGACCTTCTGGCAATCAGCAAGGGATCTGTGAAGACGGGGAGTGAAGAAACCAACCAGCCGTCGTTCCCAGCAGCAGTGTGGGAACATTCCCCTCAGGCAGCGACTGACGAGTGATCAGAGCAGCTTTAGACTGAACTGTGGACGGGTGGAAAGATGTCCATAAAAACCGAAGACAGATTTTGTACATAACATTCTAGCTAACAGAAATATTCCCTTGTGGGTGTATTCATGATGTACAGCTAATCTACAATCACTGCAGTAGCTTTGGAGTGAATTTCACTGAAACTGAGCGTTTGAAATTGTCTGTTTTTGGGTTTCACTGATATATTTCATATTTATCTAAATGCTGGAGGAAAGTTGAAGGGTGTTTCATTTATTTTGTTGGCCAAAGGACAGATTTACTATTTAGTTAAAAGGATAAGAACGCTGTTTCTACTTCCTGGGTTTACTTTTACTGGTTACAGAGACCGAATGAGTAAAATGCAGTCATTCATTTATTAAAAAGTAGCTTATAATTTACGTCACAACATGTAAGACTTTGTGCACGCTGCCAAGAAAACAAAACAAAAAATTGGACTGCTAAGGAGTGTCCATGAAAGCTATTTTTAAGGAATTTATAAACTTCATACATTTATTAGTCACGTAACAGGGTTTTTATGTTTGAGTTTTCTATCCACAGTTTTCATATTTGGATGCAGAGTAAATGTATAGCAGCTGATGGCACATCTTTGTTAGTGTTAACATTTTTCAACACATGACAACTTTTTTGTGTAATTGGTATGTGCTCATTCACTGTAATCTTGTAAAAAAAACTGTATACAGATCATCTCAGGAAATCAGTGTTGGTTAAGTAAATGTGTGATGAATTTATGACTCTGTACTATTTTTGTGTAAAATAAAATTCATTCTAAAAACTTCGAAATGTACGTTTTTATGGATTTATGTCAAAACAATTAGCTTTAATGAATGAGTGTTTGTGCAGTTCGATTCCTGGCCGCAAGGAGGCGACATAGGCTGAAGTGTCAAGTGCGGCGTTTACAAATTTAGGTTATTGCTATTTTCTAGTGACAAAGAATAAAATTTATCTCGTCTATTCAGATTTTCTCTTAGTATGTATATCAACGATATTCGCTTAATAAGTAAATATTAACTAAATTATAATAAATAATAACTGAGACGTGATACCTTTTGCCATTATCCTGCGTTAAGTTTTTACGAAGAGGAGTATGTCCGACAACACGTGAAGGCAGCACCGGAGCAGCGTTTCGTCACTGTTAGCCGGAGCGCAGCTAAAAGTCAGGATGTCCGAGAAGGAGCTTGGGAGAAAGTGGGACCGATGCCTCGCAGACGGTGTCATTAAAATCGGTAAATGTGGCCGACTCTTGGGCTTGTATTGTTACTGTAATGTCCAGGGTTGGTGACACAATAAGCGGGATATTTTACCTTACTGCACAGCTGTCATTGACCGAGCAGGAGGCTAACTAGCTAGCCGCAAAGGGCTCGGAAAGGACAGCTAAACGAGCAGTAAGAGCTGACTTTTTAGTTTAAATTGTGCTTCCTGAGTTCAACATCTGTTGTTTCTCTGCTCAGTAGGAAAGGACCAACTGGAGACGTTTCATATAAGGTGTTAGTTTATTTTATATGTAGCTTCACTAAAGGATTAAAGGTGTTTTTACAGCACACAAACACAACAAAACATGAATAAACATTTATTATTTCCATGTTTGTAACTCAGATTCTCATGTTTATTCATTGATGGAAAGTGGTAAGGTTCATGAGATGAAACAAATCCTGACTATATGACTAGTTTGATTGATAAACCCAAAAATAAAGACAAAGAAAAAGTGGCACACTTACAAACAAGCAAAAAAAAGTAGTTATTTGAAGGGTGAATGGGTAAAACACCACTATGGATTGTAAATAGGTGAATATTCTGTAGCAGCATAAAGCCAGCTACAACCACTTCAGATTTCAGCTCAGTTTCTGTAAAACTGACAGAGTTGTAGCCATTTTTGTGTCGGCTAATGCCAATCAGCTGTGTTGGCCTCCTGGAATTAGACTGACCCCAAAGGTTAATCAGTGGTAGGTTCACACCAAACGACTATTTCCTGAAACTTGAATTAAAACCTGTCCAACTGTTCGTGAGATTTTTTGCTAACAGACCTGACAGGGCTGACTCTGAGTAGTTCATGTCAACAAGCTCTCAGATTACGCGTTGAGGATCAGTCTCAGCTACTACTTCGCCAAAATTTAGCTCAATATCTGTAAAGTTGACTGAGCTGTAGCCATTTTGTATGAATTTTTTTAACATAGTTAGCTGTGTCAGCATAAACACTGTTACCCGCCTTCACCTTTTGGTGGCGGGTGATAATGATGTACCTATATGAGCATCAGAGGTCCATATAAGACAGCATATGCTTACAGTTAATTTGATTGTTAAAAAGAGTAATTTGAAGTTATTTGCTCTTCATGTTTAACTGTCTTCTGTGTTTCAGGTACTGGGCTGGGATTAGGAATTGTCTTCTCTGTCCTGTTCTTCAAACGTGAGTAAATTCTGTGGTTTTTCTCCGTTCTGAGTCCTGAGCCTTTCGATCAGCGCAGATGTTTGTGAAGAGCTGTTATTACCTCCTTACGTGCAGACACAGAGCCGTGTCTTTTAAGCATCTTTACCGTCTGGCAGGATGTGAAGTCCGTTTGTCATTCGCAGGACGCACGTGGCCGATTTCATTAGGCTCCGGAGCCGGACTTGGCATGGCCTACGCCAACTGTCAGAATGACTTGAGGGCACATTATCTGCGGCACAGAGGCGAAAAGGTTGGTTTGGTCGTCATTTTGGCTGCTTGGAACCAAACAGAACCACAGAGAAAAAAACATTAAAACGACACAAACTGAAATTCTGTTAAAATGATCATCACCGGTTTACCCATCATTGGATTTATGCAGCTATAAAGAGCAGAGATTTGTCCAAATGTGTTGTCAAAAGTTGGATTTATGTAACTTTTTTCCCTGTTTTTCTCCACAGGAACAGGAACAGTAACTACAAGTCATCCAATCGTTTTTAAATGTTTATTTTTGTAGTGATTTTGTCTGTGGGAGTGTCATCATTTGCACTATTCTACAATCAGAAGAACATCTATGGGATTATCTGTGCTTCGTCTGCGTCCGTTCCATCAGGACACTCTGTGTTTATTTAATAAAATGATCAGAACAATGAAAACGAGTCACTGTGTGGTAATACTTTATGCTTTGTGTTAGACAATCATCTTCAGTTTGTGGTAAATTTACATTTATAAACAATAGTTGTCTGAATATTGAATAAATGTTCCCGTGATAAATGAATGGGTAGATGTGACCAAACAAAAACAAAACAACATTTTAAACTAAAGAAATTACATTTCCTGTGAAAAAGCAGCACAATGCGCTGAAATCTGCTGTTAAGGTTGAACCAAGTGGAACAGAAGCTAAAGGAACAAAACAGCTAAAACAAATAAATGGAAGCAGAAGAGTAGTTAAAAACTAAAAGGAGCAAAATGATCAAAAACTAATAGTAGAAAAACAGCTAAAGGTGGCAGAACAGTAGCTAAAAGTAGCACAGGAAGACAAAATGGAGCCAAGTTTGCTGAAGCAGATTTCAGAGAGAAACATGTTTTTTTTGTAAGGAATTGAAGAGATCTCAATAAATTTTAGGGGGAATTATATTTTAAATAAAGTTTAAATATTTTGAAAATAATAAAAGTTACAATAAACAGAAGTCAGATCACAATGTTCCTGAACATTTTCATCATGAATGAATGGTTAAAATAGGACGAAGCATTCAAACGTTCGTAGAAACTGGAAATCAAAAACGTGCGCTGATTTATAAGTCACTGAACTAAGAAATGTGACAACTACTAAATGTAAAAAAGGTTTAAGAAGCAGATCTTTGTCATTAGCTGTGATTTTTAACACTTACCTGTTAACTACAGCTTTGTCTCACTTCATTTTGAGGCCAGTATTTGTATACAAAAGGTGGCCTAATAATAAAAAATTCATGTGGGCCTTTGTGCAGAATAACAACTGTTTCTCATAAATAATTACACGATAAGTAGTTTTCACACAAATTTACTATGTTCACTGCAGGAAACTAATAAATGGTGAAAAACAATGTGCAGAAAGGACATTTGAACAGGTCTGAACTGATTTTGTTCAAGAAAATGAAGAGAAAGATGCAGCTATGATCAGTTATTTGATTCCTCACTTCTTGTAATTATCACCCATATATCTGTGCCATCTAACAAAATATTTACCTATATGCGCACTTAACATAGTCACGTTTTATGGATTTTTTTGACACACATGAGAGGTAAAAAAGGGGGAAATAATAATGAATGTATGTAAATAAATACACTGAAACTGCATCACAGACGCAGAACGTTTCTAAAAAAAAAGGTCCCAGAAATAAGCGGCCTGTCTCGACCCGGGAGAGGAGCATCTGGAGAAAACCCAGACATCAGGAGAACGTGGGGACACCCTGCAGAAACGATGGAAGATGTGGAACCAAACTCTTTCTGTAAAGATACTCTGTAACCATTATAACTTATGGCATCAAAAGTATAACCAGGAATACGACCAGAACTGTCAGAAAATATGTTCTAATTTAATCTTTCGAATCAGAGAAAATGGTCAAAATACTTAAAACACAAACACTTAAAGACCGAGCTGTCAGTCTGAAATAAAACACAGCTGCTTTTGTCAAAATTGAATAAAACAATAATCAAAACAAATTAAATGCAAAATACTCAAATGAAGAGATGGAGTGGTTTCCAGTTAGCAAAGCCGAACAAGCAAACACGATCCTTCTGCAGGTGTAATTACCGGTTTATTGTGTTTTGCTTAAACACTTCATGTATTTAAACTGCGGACGTATCGTGGAACTAAAAAGCCTTAAAGTCAGAGAAAAGCCTTCAGTGCAACTCTGGAGAGGACACATCAGAGCTTCACAATCCATAATAAAATGATAAAAAAAACACTATAACCAAACAAGGAGACAGACCACCCACACAGTTCCTATGATGCAGAATTAGCATATCTTGGCTGTGATTGTGCATGGTTCTGCATTAACAGCTCAACGCCTCGACTCGCTCCGGCTGGGAGCCACGCTGGAGTGGCTGCCACAGGGATTAACAGCAGCGAGGGATGTGGCATCACAAGGACCATGATACCTGCAGAGCCCTGCTTGCTAATGACTGTTGCAGAGGTTTGTTTGGTTGTTTTTCTTTCTTTTGAAGTTGTTTTTTTTGCTCCTCTTCACCACATCCCAGAATAAAAAGGACTTGTGTCTGAGAGGAGAGCTCCAGCTCAGCAAAGGACTTGCAAAAGCTGATCAAATCCACCCAGGAGAGGTATGTTTGTGAGAATTTCCTTTCATCCTCGGCGGGCCATCTCACCGGCACAGCTTGTGTGCGTAAAGTAAAGGCTCGTTTCTCTTCGTGCCCTCCTCCAGAGCCTGTCATCACTGTGGCATGCTGCTTAAAAAGCCCTCTCCCTTCGAACGGCTCATTCTGGCTCTGAGCTGTACGTAAGGCAGACACATGAGAAAACACTTTGGGTGATCTGAACCATCATCGGTGGCACCGGAAAGTGAGCCCACTCCGCTGCCAATATGGAGATATTTATCCATGGAGAAAGATGGAGTCGGCTGGATGTGAGGCTCATCGGTGGCTTTTTGTTTTTATCTGAAAACATCTCCTAAGTGGAAGCTTTTGCAGGATAGAAGAACCGGTTTGTAGGACTGTGTGAAACTGATTCATAGATGACCGCCGGCCGCCAACATGTCTGACTCTCACTTGTCTGGCTCCGTGGGCAGCTCCAACAGCAGCTCCCCCGCCACCAGTGACTGGAACATCACCGGCAGCGGCCCGTGGTTGTTGGCCTTCATGCTGACCGTCATCATCCTGGTGACGATCTGCGGCAACGTGCTGCTCATCGCCCTGGTGTTCGCCCATCGCTCTTTGCGTTGCACCTCCAACTGCTTCCTGGTCTCGTTGTTCTTCTCGGACCTGATGGTGGCGTTGGTGGTCATGCCCCCGGCCATGCTCAACGTGCTGTGCGGCGCCTGGGTGCTGTGGCCCGCTTTCTGTCCGGTCTGGCTGTGCTTCGATGTCATGTGCTGCAGCGCATCCATCCTCAACCTGTGTGTGATCAGCCTGGACCGTTACCTCTTCATCATCTCCCCGCTGCGCTACAAGCAGAGGATGACCCCGCCTCGCGCTCTGCTTCTGGTGGGAGCTGCTTGGGGTTTGGCTGCGCTGGCTTCCTTCCTGCCCATTGAGATGAAATGGCACATTTTAGGCCACGGGAAGGAATACTTACAGATTCCCGAAGCCAGCATTAGTAGCAACAGCTCCGTCTCTGAAAAACTCTACCCAGAGTCCTACTTTCAGCTGTCCCCATCAGGAGGTGTGTCGTTTCAGTGCCGCCTGCAGGTCACCCTGCCCTTCGCTCTGGTGGCGTCTGTGCTTACCTTCTTTTTGCCATCCAGCGCCATTTGCTTCACCTACTGTCGGATCCTTCTGGCTGCGCGGAGACAGGCAAAGAGGGTTGCAGCACTGAGCCACCCTCCTCACCCACATCCCTCCATTGGAGAGCCTTCCCGCCCTCCTTCACCTGGGGTCGCAGGAAGGCAAGCTCAACAGGACGGATTCGACTGCAGCAACCAAGGACCTACCATGTCACAGAATGTACCGGTAAGAAAGATCAACCAGCGACAGCGAGGTTGTGTCTGGCACCGAGCGAAGCTTTTAATCATTTTCTCCTAATGCCTGTTGAAATTCAACAGAGATGCAGAAAAGGCACCTTGACCTTTAAATAGCAGAAGAGTGAGTTAAGCCCACGAGGACAAAAAGCTTTCCATCTGAAGCATGCCTTTTCTTTGACATTTTTAAGAAATGACTTAATAATTTTCCACACATACTGTGCATAAATTTCATGCCTTTTTCTAAAGATGAATCTTAAAACAAATGAAGCACTGCCAAAAAGTTGCTTTCCTCCGAACTATGCAGGCACAGAAATTCAACCTTGAAAATATCTATCCATTCTAAAAATATTGTTTTTATTATTATTTTCTCAGTAAGACCTTTAGAAATAAACTCTACACCCCCACCAACAAAAGCTACTAATAAGAAACTCTGCTTACATCAAAAAAACCTTGGGTTGCTGTGAAAGGCTGCTACTTAAATGCAGCAGAGGTCACTAATAAATAAACCTCTAAATAGCGGTTTTTGGAGTGGTTTTCTGCAAGGATGAGTAGCAATAAAATTTCATACCTCTCTTTATGAGTTTAAAAAATGAATACCATCAGCCTAAAACAATTCAATGCATGTTTAGTTTAGCTAATTAGCAGAAAATATAGCTGGAGTGTGTGTAAAAAGTATTATCTCCCTCTCAGTGAGATCACTGTCACTCCGTTTATGTTACTATTTGGTGATAAATCCACACATCTGAACATCTGTTATATCGCTTCAAATCATCTTGAAAATTTTGATGTACTGTAGCTAATTTAATATTTCAATTTGAACTTTACCACTCTTTGTAGGGATCTGGAGTTTTAGCCCCGCCTTGGGGCGGCTCCTCCAGCTTTTCCCTTCACAGGTGATCCAGATCCAGTTAATGAAGACTGCCAGTACTTAAGCCTCCAGCTGAGACCAGACCGTCGCTGGAGCATCGAACCTACTGGGTTAGATTCTCAGCCACAGTCTCTAACCTAAATTGGTCTATTGTTGACTACGATCTTTGTGTACTTTGACGTCAGGTTCTTCGCCACGCTACAGGACTACGAACACCGCAGATACCTACCTTGGACTACGGGATACTCACCTGGACAGGATTACTGGCTTGTCGACCTCTGGATCACCTCATACCTCCGTCATCTCCTCCACGCCGCTGGACACCTTCTGGATCTGTAAGGACAAAGAAACTATCATTAAGCCACCTTGCAGCGCTCGGCTGATGCTAGGATTTGTAACCGAGACTCACCCTGTTCCTTTTGCTTCGCAGATCATTCCACAGAACATTGCACTGTATATATTTTGGGCACCTGTAAATAAACTACACTTACCCTCAGCTGTTGTCTCTGCGTCTGGTTTTGGTCTTGCTCATGGACTAGTTACCTTGCGTTCTTGTCACTCTTAAGCAGTTACACTAATCTAGTTCATTAAAATATTTTATGTTGTAGAGTTTTCATACACACATCCCTAAAAAAATATAATAATAAAATTGAAAAGTGCTTCAAACGTTTTTTTTTTTCACTTTAAAATAAAAAACTATAACGAAAATATGATTTGTACTTAAATATAACATTTTAGCAGTTAATACATTTAGGAAATTAGCTTGTTTCCTATTTGTAGAGGATATATTGAATGTGATTCATAAGCGGTTAGCATAGCTTAGCTTAGCTTAGCTTAGCATAGTTCAAAGACCCAAAGCAGGTATAGCTGCTCCCAACTTTTCTCACTGGTTGATGAAGATGCAACGCTCCGACTGATGGTTCCAAACGTTTATTAAAGGAATTTTCTGTCACATAAACGCCCAAGACCACCGTGAACACTGCAATAAAATACACAGTGGCAAATATACATCAGTTAAACCGTCATGTTCTCTTATATAAATTGTTCAAATGAAACTTATTACACATATACAAACACAAGAATATTCCATTCAATTGTCCATACCGTATGCCCCTCCAACCAGAAGGTTAGGAGTTGCTAGAAGTCCATTTCTTCCAAATTTCAGTTCTTTGTCTTTCCTATTACCGCTTGCAAAAACCAACTGAGCATGAAACGAAACTTACAGCCCTTTATCGAAAGCATCACGTGACCAAGTGATGACGTAATTGCTGAAGTGGTCAGATAACGTTATTAACCAAACCAAACAGTATTTCCCAAAATATACATAAAAAATGCTTGACTGCGTTCGCTACACTGCCACCAAAATTACAAAAGGTTTACTTTCACCATATTCAAAGAAATAAAACATGTAATTTTCAATAACTTCAATTTTAACCTTTACCCAAAATTTCCATCAATAGATCTTACAATAGGTGACTGATTTTCATGTTAATGCTGAGCTATTTTGAATAATATTCAACTAACACAACTAATTTCTGCACTGGACGCTCAAGAAATGAAGGTTGTGTTAAGCGCTCACCCTTCGGTCCTAACTTATTTTGGCCTACTTGTATTTTCACCTTTCGCACGAGACCATCATCATCTTCCTGTGCCTCAACTACTCTAGCTAGTGGCCACTCATTTCTGGGAGTGTTTTCATCCTTAACGATAACTACATCTCCAATTTGCACGTTTCGTCTGGTTGCATGCCACTGCTGACGAAGGTTGATGTTGGTTAAGTATTCTCGGCGCCACCTATTCCAGAACTGTTCTGAGAGATACTGTACTTTGCGCCATCTTTTTCTTGCATACAGATCTTCTTGAACGAACTTTCCTGGAGGTGGAAGGGGTATTGTAGACTTCATAGTAAGCAAGTGATTGGGTGTCAAGGGTTCAGCACCTTTGGGATCAGTTAGGGTGTCTGTTGTCAGCGGGCGACTGTTGACTATGGACATGGCCTCATAGAAGAACGTTCTTAATGAGGAGTCGTCCAGTCTTCCATTAGCCTGAGCTAGGACAGAGCTCATCACACTCCTTGTCGTCCGAATCTGACGCTCCCATATGCCTCCCATATGACTGGCTTCGGGAACATTCATAAGGAAGTCACATTCCTTTCTTGCGAGATAGGTCGCAATCCTTTCCTTGTCAAGTTCCATCAAGCACTTTCCCAACTCACTCTTTGCTCCTACGAAATTTGTACCTTGGTCAGATCTAATCTGTCTGACTGTTCCTCTTATTGCAATGAAACATCTTAATGCATTTAGAAATGCATCAGTTGTCAGGTCCTCGAGCATCTCGATATGAATGGCTCTAGAGCTTAGGCATGTTAACAACAGCCCATATCTCTTGTACTCTTTTCTACCTTGCTTCGTGTAAAAAGGACCAAAACAGTCGATGCCTGTATATGAGAAAGGAGGAGATGGCTCTATTCGATCAACAGGCAAGTCAGCCATACGCTGTTCTTCAGTTCGACCCCGTACCCTCCTACAGGTCACGCAACTCCTGATGTGCTTGGCCACAACTTTACTAGCACCCATAATCCAGTAGCCATTGGCTCTGAGATCGTTCAGTGTTTGCCCTCGGCCTTGATGCTGTGTTCTTTTATGGCAATGATCAAGTATCAGATGCGTTACGATGCCTTCTTTCGGGAGTATTACGGGATGTTTGAACTCTAGCGACGCTGATGACCTTCTTAACCTGCCACCAACTCTGAGCACTCTGTCCTCAAGAAACGGATCGAGTTCATACATTTTGTGAGTTCTCCTGAGTTTTTGTGATTGGCTGAGCAGCTTCAGCTCTTCTCCAAATGCTTCCTTTTGTGCCGCCTTGATCAGCACAAGAGCTGCTTTCTTTCGCTCCTCTACTGTAACAGGCCCAGATATGTCCCTATGAGCCAGCCTCTGAATGCGAGCAATGACGTTAAGGCAAGTGACCCAGTCTGAAAACCTTGCCAGCCTTATCAGAAGGTCATTTTCCTGCACAACATCCATTTTCAGGACTTTGACCTCTGGGTCACCTATGAGAAGCTCTGGGGTTGTTGGATTAGTCACAATTTCCTGTTCCCATAAGAACTTAGGTCCCTTTAGCCAATCTGATGCCATTAGATCTGCCACCTTGAGTCCTCTAGATGCATAATCTGCCGGGTTTTGACTTGTTTCAACGTAAAACCATCGATTGGGGTCAGTAGAGTCTATGATCTTCTGGATCCGGTTCGCAACAAAGACATGAAAACGCCGGGCCTCATTCTTGATATACCCCAGTACCACTTGTGAATCCGTCCAAAAGTACTCAGCATCGATTTTCAAGTCAAGCTCTTCTCTGAGAACTTTACTTATGGCTGCAGAGATTGTGGCAGCGGTGAGTTCTAGACGTGGTATACTGACAATCTTCATGGGTGCTACCCTAGCCTTAGCCATAACTAAAGTGCAATGCACTTGTTCTTCAGCCACGATCCTGATATACGAGCACTGCCCATAGCCATCATTACTGGCATCAGAAAAGTGATGCAGCTCTATCTTCTGGATCGTGCCAAGATTGTTGGGAACAAAGCACCTTGCTATTTGAATGGTTTGAAGATTGTTCAGATCATTGAGCCATGTCTCCCACTTCGGCCTTAACTCTGGTGGGACAAGCTCATCCCAACCTACACCTCGCTTGCACATTTCTTGCAAGATTCTTTTCCCAGTCAAGATGTAGGGGGCCAGAAATCCTAGCGGATCATATATGCTGGCGACTGTGGATAAGATGCCTCGTCGAGTGGCTGTTCTTTCTTGTTGGACCACATTGAATGAGAAGACATCCATTTCGATGTTCCACTTAACTCCTAGCACTCTCTGAGCTGGTAGCTCTGTGTAGTTTAAGTCCACGTCCTTGACTTGTGGAGCACGCTCACTCTCTGGAATGCTCTCCAAGACCACTTCGTTATTGCAAATAAACTTGTGCAGACGCAGCTGTCCCTTCTGACAGACTTCTCTTGCTTCATGAACAAGTTGCTTGGCCTTTTCCACGGTATCCAAACTGACAAGACCATCATCCACATAAAAGTTTCTACGGATGAAGTTTGCTGCCATGGGGTACTCATGCTCATATTTGGTGGCGAGGTATTTCATGCCGTAATTCGCACAACCTGGCGATGATGCCGCTCCAAATATGTGCACCCTCATGCGGTATTCCTTGGGCTCACTCGCTGTGTTCCCATTCTCCCACCACAGGAACCTCATGAAATCCCGATCTTCTTGAGTGACATGAAAGCGGTGGAACATTTTCTCCACGTCGCAGTTGATCGCAATTGGATACTGTCGGAACCGACACAGCACTCCAGTCAAGGCGTTGGTTAAATCCGGTCCCGTGAGAAGGTGGTCATTCAACGAAGTGCCTTCATATTTGGCAGAGCAGTCGAAGACAACTCTGATCTTTTCTGGCTTTCGCGGGTGGTACACTCCATGGTGTGGTATGTACCAGGTGTTCCCATCTTTTGATGTTGCATGGACTTCCTCTGCATCACCATCTTTGAAAACATTGACCATGAACTGACCATAGTCCTCCTTGTATTTGGGATTTTTGTCCATTTTTCCTTTCAGATGTTTCAGCCTAACTGTGGCTAAATGCTTGTTGCTAGGAAGCTGGGGGCGCTCTCTGAAAGGCAGAGGCATCTCCAGATATCCATTGTCATTATGATGGATTCCCTCTTTCAGAATTTGTAGGAACTGAATATCTTCTTGGGAGATCGTTCCATCTGTAGGATTTGTATCCTGAAAATCTCTCTCAAGAGCCTTAATCGCACATGCAGGTGTAATAGGTGGAATTTCCTTTACAGAGATGCGATAGCAGAATCCTGCATTTATTCCTCCACCAGTATTAGGTGTTTTGGCACCAACCACGCTCCACCCGAGGTCTGTTTTCACTGCATATGGCTCATGCTCCGCTCCTGATACGACTTCTTTCGGTTTTAGAGCTCTGACGCAATCGTAGCCTATTAGCAGTCCAGCAGGACAGTCTAGCAGGTCTGGCATCTCATCAGCTATGTTAAGCAAGTGTGTCCATCCTTTGGCTGTTTTCCGAGTTGGAATGCTGGTCTTCTCCAACGGAATATCGTCTCGAGTGTAAGCTGGTGGTAGTTCAATGCATTCTTCGGAACTGTATCCTCTGACCTTTAACCCACAGGCTCTGTGACAATTCACTATTGACCTGTCAGTCATTGTTGACAACTTGAGCTTAATTGGCTCAGTGTGTGCTTCTAGTTTTTCACACATGTCTTCAGTGACAAATGTATTGCTACTTTGTGTATCTAACAGAGCATACACTAAGATCTCTGGGCTACTTTTGACAGTACTAGACAGCCACACTGGGACTATCATTGAAGTGCGGTCAGCATTCGCCATGTTCATACTACACGAAGCAGTAGCGTTACTGTCTCTCTGTTGGTTGGCTTCAGACTTCTCCACTTGAGCCGGTTCGTCATGAAGCGGAGTTGGATGGCCTTTTCTACAAACATTGCATGTAGCCCTTTTCCGACAATCTTTTGCAACATGGCCAACTCTCAAGCAGGCGAAGCACATTTTGTTGGTTTTCACAAACGCTTTCTTCTCTTCAAGAGTCAGAGCAGCAAACTTTTCACATTTGTAAATGAAGTGGTTTTCTTGACAGCATATGCATTTTATTTGCTTCTTTGTTCGAGCAGCAGATGAATTATCTGTTGAGCTTGCTGATTCACCTGAATCCTTAGCTGGAGGATCTTTCCCTTGAGCAACCTTTGTTGTTGTCACGAGGGTTCTGACTTTGATGCGTTTTACTTCTGTGCCTGGTTTCTCGTCTGTCTTCTTCAAAGCATGAAGCGAGGAAACCGGGTTGCAGGCAATGCGTGCCTCCTCGGCTAAGAGGTTTGAGAATGCTTCAAAACTTGGGTATGGCTTGCAGTCATCCAATTCCTTGGTGACGATTCGATTCCATCGAGTTGTTGCCCAGTCAGGAAGTTTCTGAAGTAGCTTTTGATTCTCCTCACAATCGTCTAGAACTTTAAGACCTGATATATGAGGCATTGCATTTTTGCATGAAACAAGAAAATCACTGAACTCTCTTAGTTTTAGTGGCTCTTTTGGTCCTATCTTGGGCCAGCTACTAAGTTTACTCCTAAAGGCTCTTTGCACTATGAATGGGTGCCCATAGCGCTTGTTCAGTGCATCCCAGGCTTGCGTATATGCTTCATCATCACTTCGATAAAAAGTTCCTTCCAGCACAGACAGCGCATCTCCACTTATATATTTTCTGAGATAAAACAGTCTATGTGCTGGGCTTGTACAGGTAGTCTCTATCAAGGCTTTAAAGCTGGTGCGCCATTCAGTGAATTTCAGAGGATCACCAGTAAAAACGGATGGCTCTGGTGCCGGAAGTCTTGTTATCATCAGAGATTCTTTGAAGGCTTGCACTAGTGTCGCATCATTCAGCCTTTGCTCTGATTGTTTTTCAGAACGAGGAGAGACTGGTGTTTCATGGACAATCTGAGCACATGGCGCTGGGTTATGTTGAGTTTGGAACTGCCCTGGAGACAGAGTTATACTTTTCCTTTCTCCTTGGGGCTGACTTGGAGGCAGAGTTATTTCTTGCTTTCCTCCTGTTTCTCCGTTCATTTTCATTTCCTCCTCCTCATACACATCATATTCAGCTTGCATAGCTTCCAGATCCCTTTGGTTTTCCAGCATTTTCAACTTCTCTTGCTGAGCAAACACTTCCTTTCTTTGTGCAGCTATTTCACTCTCTCTGTTTATTTCAGCACGTTTGGATGCTAAACGTGCAGCTACTTCTGTTTTTTTAATTGACATTTGACTTCCTGCTACGCTACCTGCGCCAGCTCTCGATACAGTAGACCCATATACTGATTTGGCATCGTCTCTCTGAAGTAATTTAACGAGTGATTTCTTCACTGCGGCAGCATCGAACTCTTTGCCTATTTCTGAGCAACGTATTTTCAACAGAGCAACTACTTCCTTAGTTACTGAGGTGCAGCTATCCATTCGCCGTCTTATGTCTTGGCTTGGTGTGGTCAATGCACGTAAGCTGTCATACTCCTGCTTTAGGTGTGACTCATATCTTTCTAAAGTAGCTGTCATACTTTCAAGACTCTCTTTGTCACATTCTTTTTTGAGTTGGCTCCTAATGTACTGAACCTCACCTTTGAAGCTGACATAAGTTAACATAAACTTTCTTTCCTTTTTTGCACTCTCTTCTTTTGCATAGTTAAGCCATTTTTCGGTTGGTCTACGCTCTCTTTCTGATCGCCTAAGTTGTTCAGATTCAGAAATTGGTTCCTGACTCTCTACGCTATGTGCTTGCAGACTGTTATCAATTTCAGCAATGCGTTCTGTCATTTGGTCTCTTAATGTTGCATCTGTTTCAGTTTCTAACTTGGTTTGTAAGTCTATTTTTTCTTCTTCAAGAGCCTGAATTACTCCCTCAAGTACAAGAGCACTCTCTTCACTTTGATCCATTTTCTGAATTATTAATAATCAAAATCTTAAGCAAAACCTTAGCTAAACTTGTGCTATAAGTAATCCTCAGTATTAATTTCAAATATCAGGCATACACATATAGAACCAAACAGGAAATCCAAAGTAGGAATATCTAGTTCCTTAATAACACAGGCCAGAAATATTCACACAAAATATGCACACAATGGCCTTTCACACTTAATTTCAAATATTTACAAGTGATAATGTTTCTTATCAACTAAACCTGAAAGCCAAAGGCTTGGTGATACTACTCACGACCACGGCGCGCTGTTGCTCTTGTGATTACTTGTGGAAACGGCACAGTCTCAATCCTTGTCCTGATTGCCAGCCGCCGCCATATTTTGCAAGTCACTGCAATCGCAACGGTCCGAGCAGATTGCAAGGTTGAAAGACGAGCGGTAGTTTTCTTCAAGCTGCAGGCGAGTTGTAGTCTTCAAGCTGCAACGGTCCTTTTCCCTCTCCCCCATCCATCTCAGCATGGCTGGCGAGAAGTTCACAGCTTGCTTTCACTGTGCGGTCTCCCTCGTTGTTCTCTGGCTTCGAGCCGAGCTGCATACGGTGCACGTGTTCACTATAGCTGCTCCCAACTTTTCTCACTGGTTGATGAAGATGCAACGCTCCGACTGATGGTTCCAAACGTTTATTAAAGGAATTTTCTGTCACATAAACGCCCAAGACCACCGTGAACACTGCAATAAAATACACAGTGGCAAATATACATCAGTTAAACCGTCATGTTCTCTTATATAAATTGTTCAAATGAAACTTATTACACATATACAAACACAAGAATATTCCATTCAATTGTCCATACCGTATGCCCCTCCAACCAGAAGGTTAGGAGTTGCTAGAAGTCCATTTCTTCCAAATTTCAGTTCTTTGTCTTTCCTATTACCGCTTGCAAAAACCAACTGAGCATGAAACGAAACTTACAGCCCTTTATCGAAAGCATCACGTGACCAAGTGATGACGTAATTGTTGAAGTGGTCAGATAACGTTATTAACCAAACCAAACAGTATTTCCCAAAATATACATAAAAAATGCTTGACTGCGTTCGCTACAGCAGGGAAAGAAATTGCAAAAACTTATTGCAAAAACCTAATTTACACCTACTAAAACCAGTAAAGATACATATTTAACTTTTAAGTATTTAATAGTCTCACAAGTTTCGATCCCTATTAGCTAAGCAAACTAGCTGACTGCTAGCACTAGCTTATATTTAGCCTACTGAGCTTCTCAACTATTGCAAAAACATTTTTACAAAGTTTACTAAGAAGCAATATTTTTGGTTATTAGAAAGCTGTAAATGTTTAACAAGTCAAAGTACATTGCAGTAATTGCCTTTTCCAAAAAACCATGAAGGGGTACAGAAATAAATACCATTTCAGTGGTCTTGGACTAACTTTTTCTGTCGTCTTTGTAGCCGTCTGTGAACAGTGAGCGGCGTCTTGCTCACAGACATGGTCGGAGGGCACTGAAGGCCAGTCTCACGCTGGGAGTTCTTCTGGGACTTTTCTTCTGTGCTTGGTTGCCCTTTTTCATCACCAACATGGCTCAGGTCAGTGGATGTGACTGGCACACTTGTGTAAAAAAAAAAAGTAAAAGCAAATCTCTATTTTTGCTTGACTCATTAATAAAATTTCACCCACATGCACATGCAACTGTTACTGCATGTCTTCAATATAAAAACTGCCTTTGCAACAGGGTTTCCCCTTTATTTTAACATCATGTCTTGTGGAATGGCTCCCATATAGTTCAGTGATTTTCCTCGTAATTGTATTCCTGTGGCAGACACGGAAAAGCTTGGAAAACCAAAAGTATTTAAATAATAAAGATTGAGAGAAAACACTTGGATACCGATCTATTTTCGTATTGGCCAGCTTTGGCGTCACAGCCTTGCCAAGCCAACAGGGAAATAGATTGGCATTTCAGCTTTCATATGTCTGACTCATCCCAAAGCCGAGCAAACAACCTACAAAACTACCGTTTACAATTGGCACATTATTGCCAGTGTTAATTTTGATTTGATTGGTCTGAATATACATACTCATTACTCAGCCAAGACACAGGGAAGTGCCATGAAAAGCCTCCGCCAGACTAAATGAATGTCAAAAAACAGCTTAATCTAAATTGGTAATGACACTCGTCCCGTTTTACAAGCTTTGGATGATCCAGTCATTTTGATTTCCCATCTGTGCCCTCTTGCTTTTCTTCTGCATAACATCGAGCGCAGAGGCTTGGCTGTCTATGTGCTCCTTTCTTTTCACACTCAATGTGGTGTGCGAAACAACCCCCCCCTTTTCTGTCCCATTCCCACCGCCTCCCTGTCTCATCTTCATAGTATTGGAAGCTGTACTCTAACAGCTGTCTCCTTCTTCACTGCCGCTCTTTAAACCTTAAAGGATACGTTCGAGATCCGTGCTCCTAACAATCAAATGCAAGACCTTGATGGCAAATTACATCTAACAGTGAACAGATTTATTTAATAAGAGAGTAGGAAAGTGCTGGCTACACGTTTGAAAAAGAAAAAGTTTAGACGGGGTTATCATCGAAGGGGAACAATTGTGTAATGAAACAAAATATTAAAGGAGTCCAGGAAAATCTCTGTAAGGAACAAGGCCAACAATAAAACTGGCTCTTAAGGCCTTTAGTTGGAGGCCTCAAACAGGTAAACTGTGCATAGACTGTAAATATTATAGAAGTGTTCCCAGCTTCTCCCGTTGCTGGGAATTAAGGAGGTGCCATGATGTATTTTGGAACCAGATCATTGGTGATGTGGGGCTTTAAGCTCCGCCTACTTCCCCACACACAATCATGAGCTTTACTTCATTTATGAAAGAACTAATTACAGCTAAACAAATTGGAAAGATGAATATTTGATCAGACAACAGCAAGGTAAGAAATACATGAATCAACACCTGAAAAAAAAAACACTTATCACTTACGTAGAGTGGGCGGGACTTAAAACTGTCAGGAAGGCTGGTCCCGTTCCAGCTTCAACTTCTAGGTTCTGGTCAGAGTTCTACAGCCTGAAGCTTCAACTATCAAACTGCAAACTGTTGCTTTCAAAATGACTGTAAATGCTCTTTTTACGCCCTAAACTGAGGCTTAAAACACATAAGGCAATGTAATAAAAAAATAATTGTTTATTTATTATAAAAAAAGCTCAATAATCAATTCATTATTTAAACTAATATTTGGAATTAGGATTATTGAAGTATTAGTCTTAGTGTTTGTTTGTTTGTTTTTCCAGCTCTAAAAGATTTGCAGCCAGCATTTTCATTGGTAACATAAACAAAAAATAAAAATATTAGAGCAGATGAGGATTATTCTTAATAAAGTTGTGAAACACAGCATTGACCTTGGGTTACTTCACAATACTTAGTCTCTTTTCCTCAGCAAATTATAAAATAATGATCAGTTTTATTCTAATATGAAGTATTTTTTCATTAGTAATAAAGCTGCCAAAATGTTTGTAAAGAACCATATTAAGTTTCACCTGTAATAAAGCTTTAGTCTCTTGTTAGCTGTGATGATTTTCTCTGTTCCCATCCAGGCGGTGTGCGAGTGCGTCCCCCTGGAGCTCTTCGATGCCATCACCTGGCTGGGTTACTGCAACAGCACCATGAACCCCATCATCTACCCTCTGTTCATGCGGGACTTCAAGCGAGCTCTGGCGAAGCTCCTGCCCTGCTGCTCCTCGCGGTCCCCCAGAAGACCCTCGCCGGCGCTCTCTATCTCCCTGCGAAACTCAGGAGAGCCCAACATTGCCAGCAACCCACCCTCACCTCTGGCCTCCGACCCCACGCACCCCCCTGCCACCGCCACGGATGCCGTCAACCTGCTGGACGCTGAGCATGCTGGGATCGAGCTGCCTCTGCTTCTTCCTAATCAGGTCGACACTCTGGACTGAATAATTATGGAAGTAAAACCAACTTTTAAGTTAAATCAGGGTTTAATAAGGTGGGACGATGAACCACTGGCAGGTACTGTTACTCAGTATGAAATATAAGTTTGTTCTCAAGAAAATAGACAACCTCAAGTCTCAAAAAATTGGGACGTTGTGTAAAATATAAATTAAGACAGAATGTAATGATTTGCAAATCTCATAAACCCATATTTTATTCACAGTGGAACATAGTAAGCATATCAAATGTTTAAACAAAAAAACACTTTTTTCCAAATAGAGGGACAGATTTACCAGACTGTGTCTAAAACTAGTAGAACAATTTCAGAATAATGGTCCTCAATGGGAAATTGGGAAGACTTTGAACATCCCATCATCTACAGTTCATAATATCAACAGAATCCAAGAAATCTGGAGAAATATCTGAGGTCAAAGGTCAAGGCTGAAAGTCAATAATGGATGTTGGTGATCTTCTGCATTAAAACCAGGCAAAGAGGAGAACCTTTCTGAGGTCAGATGGGTCCAAACCACAGAGGAGAAGGACCATCCAGCCTGTTATCAGGGCACAGCCTCTCTGATGGTATGGGGGTGCATAGCTGTTTACACATCTGAAAAGACCCTCTCAATGCAGAAAAGTGTTGTAGAACATAATGCCCATTCAGATTTGCAAATCACTGCATTCTGGTTTTATTTACATTTTACACAGCCTCACAACTTTTTCAGAGATGGGGTGACAAACAGAATCATTTCAAATGGATGTAAAAAATAAACACGGTTTCCAGTAAATCGGTGCTACTATTCTGTATCAGTTCAGCCGAACTGTTTCACATTTCTTTGTGTAGAAATAGAACAGAGAAAAAAAACAGGGCACAAAAACAACACATTTGCTGAAGTGCCCCCAGCCATATGGAAATCAAATTGTTGTGATCGTATCCATAGCAACCAAGCTAACAGATAAAAATGAGCAGGATGGAGGAAAAGGATCGAGTTTCCACCGTGTTTGTAATTTCCAGTGATAACCTGCAAGCCTCGGTCTCTCAGCAGGGTTAGAAAACTACAACACTATTTACAAAATTCTTCATTATTAATAAATTATCGAATCAGTCCTTCTAAAATCACTGAAGTAGTGAAACAAAGTTATTTCATTTCACGAGCCTTTTCCTAAAAGCTGCCATACATGTGCACTAACTCTTGTCATTGTGTTGAGAATGAAATTAATTTTCTTCTTCAAGTGAACGCTGCTCTGCTGCAAAAAAAACAAAAAAACAAAAACAAACTCTAGAAGACGAGAGCTCCCGAAGAAGCTGCTGCTCTTCACGAGTTCGGCTGCGTTTGTTTTGAGTGCTCGTCGGTCCAGTTCGTATCGCTCCAGCTCCAAGAAACATGTTCAGCATCCAGGTCGTCCCCGCCGCCACGCCGGGTGTTAAACTCAGAGAACGTGTTCTTATCAGTGGCGTCCTGCTCGCCAGTAAGAGACACATCGTTGGGGACGGACTCTGCTTCGTCTAATGAGTCCAGCAGGTCTGATATATCAGGGATGTCCCAGCCATCCCCTGCGTCCCCCGTCTCTGGCACCGCCGTCCCATCGTCCTGTGCAGAAGCCTGGACCACGTCGGGCGGGCTCTCTGTCCCGTTCACGTGTTGCTCCTCGCTGGTTTGGATGGGACTGTCCACAGTTCCCTCTGTCATGTTTACAGCCTGAGGCAGAACGAAGGACGCTCCCGGGACTTCTTTGGTGGGGACGCCTACAGCCACCAGGATGGTGTCCATCTGACGCATGTAGTCCAAGTGACCTTTCACCTGGGAAACAGGAACAAACGCTGCCATCCGTGACTCTGAAGTGACTCATAAGTTAAGGTGTAAATACTGGATATGTTCTGGGAAAGTCTGAGGATCGATAAAAACATAAAGTCATGATTTGTTATAATTCAACAAAGGTTTTCTACTCCCCACATCATACTGGCTTCACACCAGCAGCTGTGTTTGTCTGAGCTGTCTTTTTACAAAACAATGCCTTCGTTAAAAAGTATTATTATTGCCAGTGTGTGTGTGTGTTTGCCTTTTAGCAGTAGTTGGAGTCTGTTTGTTAGCAAAATATCATGAACCACTGGGGGGGATTTTATTGAAACTCAGCTCGTTAACTTTTGGAGTCAGCCTGATTCAAGATGGACGCCACAGCTAATTATCCAGCACAAACATGAGTATAACTTAGTCAGTTGTGCAGACACTGAGCTAACGTTTGGTGTGGTAGTAGCTGAGAGTCGTCCTCAACACACAGATCTCACATTATCGCTACGAGACCACGCAGAACGTCATTACATGCAAACATGCATTACACTAAATTATTTGTAATTAAAGGCTTAGGATTCCTTGAAGGAATCTATATGATGTGATTAAAAATAAACAAACAAACAAAAAGCTGAGAGTTGACACGTTTTCCTGCGACCAATGAATCATAAATCTGAATCTATAAACGTAGCTACACATTAATACTGTGAAAGATTAACTGCTGCTAATTTCAGGTGGTCAATGAATGTTTTTATCCTTTAAGTTTCAAACTGCTTCCCTGTTCCTTCTAATTTCCTAACATGTTGCTCGTTCCTGGTGTGAAGCTGCAGGTATGATCTGTGTGGTGCTGCAGTAATAACTTTTTTTTTCGTGTTTGTTTGATTTTTAGTTGACAAAAAAGGTGAAAACGTTTCCTTTTCCCCTGGTTTGATAAACAACCACAACGAGGCCAGTTTGCTTTGGGTTTTATGTCGTAACATGAATTTGAGATAAGAAACCAGCATTCCAGCTTTTTTTTTATATTAATTTAAATTTATTTATTTATTTCCAAGCATTTCCATCTGTTACACAACTTAGAAGATGGCGATGTTTATAAAGTAAACAGCATTTTTTTTTTTAGGTGAGAAAACGTGTAGGAACAGGAAGACTTAAATAGATTAAAGTGATTAATGTTTATTATTTGGCTGCAGATTCTTGACCTTTTTAAAGCGTCGCTGCAGCCTCTTTCAGTTCGGGTCTCCTTCTGTTCTGTGATGAACTAACTGGTTGTTCTGGTGGTGTGTTTAGTCTAAACACAAACACCTGTCAGGTATGAGAATTAATTCTGCTCACCTGGGAAAAAAACAACAACGTGGTTTAACACAAATGTAAATGTCTTTAAGTCAACTCAAACAGTCTCAGATTACAGCAACAATAAAGGGATTTATCTCCCTGTTTTAATAGTTTTAGAAGAATTTTAGGTTTCAGTTAGAAATGTTGGTTTGAAGAGAGGCAGAAAACACAGCTGTAAACTGAAACAAACTAGCAGAAGTCTTATTTTCCTTAAAGTTTAAGTGGATTATAGCAACACGGCTGTCTCTTTAAAGTGAGTTTTCTGTGAGGGAGCTCATATAAAACTGCAGACAAAAAATAATTTACCTTAAAAACACATCTATTTCCCTCTTTAGTTAACAGAGACCAGAGGTGAACTGCAAATACGATTAAAGACCTAAAATTAGGAGGAGTGTGAATCGCCCTCTGCCTTTCTAACTAAAAAGATGTTATCCTCAGGAGGGATGAAGTTTTAGTGGCTATAACAGATTACCTGTGGCGGCCATCTTGAATTGGGCTGACTCTAAACGTTAACAAGTTTTAGACAAACAGCCAATGATTATATCCTGAGAGTTTTATTAAAATCTGTGCCCTTGTTCAGGAGATATTTTGCTAACAACAGACAAACATCACTGCCTCTCGCTTTCAGCCGATAATGAAACAAACGGCAAACCTCTTGAGTGTTTATAACCACGTATAATGGCTGATTTGAATGTTTTATTTCCCGATGAGGGGGTTTGAAACTCATTTTTTGACAAGCAAAATTGATTTGAGAACGTTATTGACGCAGAAAGTCATTAGACTCGTAGCACACACCAGATGAGGTCAGAAGCGATAACTGATGTGGCAAAATGTCTCAATAACAGCAATAAATCTTTTTTAGAACAGCAACTCGTGAGACATAATTCATCTGTTCAGTACATCTGGAGTTCTCGCTGCACAACATGCCCACCTAAAAGCTCTTCAAACTCATAAATATGTCAAACTTAAAGTCAGCATTTTGGGGTTTTCTTCTAAATGTTTTTCTTCACAGGGGTTTGAGTTTGACAAATATCTCTCAGTGGAATTCAGTCAAATCTGAAACGGTGTCTCCATAGCAGCGTCTTTTTAAAATGAAATAAATGAATGTAATAACATCGCTGTCTACATCTCCCCTGTAATAAACGAGCCCCGACTTCAATAACAGCATTTACTTGAAGTCAAAGCGGCTCCAACTGGGAAAAGAATTTTTACACTTTATACTTTGTTCAATCATACCTTCACAAGAGTTTCTGTAGGTTTACAGTTTGAAACAAACTAAAACAAATAAAGAAATCTGATGTTTTTTTTAAGTTTACAGAAGCAGCCACAAAGCTGCTTTAACAGAAGGACCAACAGCACCGGAGATGTCTGGATTGTCACACTGATTCTGCAAAAGCAGCATTCTGTCACCTCTTTTTGCTCAGTTTATGTGTAAATGAGAACTACAGCAGCTTGATTAGAGGGGTCATTCTGGGCTATTACAAACCAGTTTCTGTTTAAAGAGACTATGATGTACCCTACATGATGCAAGAGAACCTGCCATACAATCTGTAGGTGTTCTCACCGGGATGCTACTTTTGGAGACTAGTCGGTGAAATAAAATTATGAGAAAATACGCAAATCTTCCGTTGCAGTCTCACTAAACTCTAAGTGTTTTTAGAAAAACACATCTTATTTTGTGTCCACGGCTTGCAAAATTCTAGGCCGTGCACGTTGTTTTTGTTGCCCTCGGCTCAGTTTGTACCCACATCAGCAGCTAACCCCACGTTTCTGATTTAATCTGCTGGAGTAAACTGCAGACAGAAAGACAGGCAGATATGGAGCAGTGTTTCAATAATCGCTGCAGATCATCGCTGTGGTTTTAAGACTTGGACGTTAGCCTCGAATGTCTTCCGTCAGAGGAGAGAGACAGCCCTCGCGCTCCGGAGATGCCCGGTTTGAGACTTCTGTGACGACTCTCTGTGACTATTTCGAGGAAAAATGAGTTGCATAAATGTATTGTTCAAAACTCAAGTGACGAGACTGAAAGGAAAATATGAGGAAACTGAGAATGTTACGTCACAATCTGGACACATTCTTTGCTGTTTGCCAATTAGTCGCAGCCCCGGTGAGATGCTACCTGTAACTACATGGTATCTGTAAAACACGCAGGCAGGAATATTAAACTCCTTTGTGCAATATTTGACAACTGAGAAGCTTCCAGAACCAACAAAACAAACAACACAGGAGGAAAAATCCTAGCTGACATGCTAATGTGAATCAATGCAGCAGTGCTTTTCTGTTTTGTTCTTAATGTCATGTAACCTGAACTTTAGCTTTCTGAATTTAACTTATTAGCTTCATTTCCATTATTCCAGCTCATATGGAAGCTGACTCACCACAGAGGAAAGATCCACATTGATTATGCGCCGGTCCTGAATGTTGATTGGCTGCAGCCCGGCGACAGACAGCTGCGCAGCCGAGCTGCGATACAAATATCCCAGCAGCCAGTCGCCTCTGACAGACGGACAGCTCAGAGTCATTTACACATACAGTATAAAACTAAATCAACTAAAAAAATGTCCTTTAAGACAGACTTTCCCTTACCTGCAGTATCCATTTACGATCCTTCCAGCCACCACCCTCGCCATTTTCTTCCAGGACTTCTCAGAGCCGTCTACTGGAGCTCCCAGGAGGACCACGTCCTCCACTACTCCTTCACTCCCTAAGAGTTCAAGAGATGAATCCGTTTAAAAAGGCATTATTCATAATCCCTGATGCTTCACTAACAGCAGCAGACGTTCTGTACCTTTATCACTGGCCAGCTCCTGGAGGCAGTAGTAGATGACTCGAGCTCCAAGACTAAAGCCTATGAGGCTGACGGGTCGCTTCCCCTTCAAATACAAACAAAAAATAAATTTTATTGTCTCTCAAGTCAAATAGTGTAGTATAATAGTAAAATATGTTTCCAGTGTTTTACAGACACAGAAGACTAAAGAACAGAAACAGCTAGGCTAAAGTTTACATGTCACAGAGACGAAGAAGAAGAATATCCTGAATGGGCCTACAAAATAAAGAACTAACAGAATACGCACCTGCTGCCTGCTTCTCAAAACCTGCGCCAGGTGTTTCCCCACCTCAGCCGAGCGGTTCAGACAAACACACCAGGGGTTGTCAATGACGCTGGCCGCTGCCAGCAGAGAGGCGGGCCACGTCAGAGCCGTCACGATGCCTGAAACGGGGCGGACATCAGGACAACAGAAACACCTGAGCATCTGAAGCCATTTCCAGTGAGTGGCGATAAAACGCAGAGCCCCCCCCCCCACACCTGAGAGCACCGTGTACTTCAGGGCTTCCTGAGCCACCATGCTGACCAGCCCATCCAGCAGAGACGTCATGGCCGAGCCCAGATCCCTGAGGAAACGCGACTCCCACACCAGGCAGTACTGCTCCCCACACTCCCCCAGACTGCACCACGGAGCCTGGAACGAACCTGGAACATGGCGGCGGTGCTTTAGAGTGACCCTCCAACGTCTAGTGTTTTTGCAGCCATTGTTCATGACGCGCATCGAGCATGTAGCTTTTAGCGGTGTGGGAGAGAAACCGTTTGGTTTTCGTGTGAAAACAAAACATTTCTTTTTTGGTTTGCACAATCAAATGTGGCTGCGAGTCGAGTTTCAGAAAAATCCTGAGTATAATTTATATCAGCTTTCACTTTCCCTTGATTACTTCTTAAATATATTCTTTTTAAATTTAACATTAAACAACGTAGCATTCCTTGAAGGAATGCATATCGCCTGCCACCTTTACTGCCAGAGTTCAGACTAAAATCATTTTATTCTAAAAGATGACAGAGTTACAGCTTTTTACAGTCAAACCTTAGAAACATTATGCAACATCTCGCCCAATGTGTCTGCAAGTTTGACATCGGTTAGCAGTGTCAGCCATCTTGAATCGTGCTGACTCCAAATGTCAATCAGTTATAGATGTAGATTTAAGGATTACTTTCATTAAACTTCATGAGATATTCTGGTAACAGAGACATAAACATTCATAAACTGGGATTGTCGTAGATGTACTTACTGTATTTCCCACTGCAGAGCCAACCCGTCACTGCAATGGTCAGGTGAAGATGCTTCCCAGAGTTCAGCGGTAGGAACTTAAATTCTTCTATCGCTCCAACACACTTATTCATCTTATATCCTACAACGTAGAAAATGCAAAAGAAAGATTCTGAATGAGACGGATTGTGCAGAATGCGAGGTTGTTGTTTTTTTATCCCATTTTGGAGACATGAGAGAAATATCTTGTATTTATCAGGTTTGTGCATCAAAAACTCTTCCCACACATAATTATTCAGTGCTGTTACCAGTCAGCCCAGCTCCTGCTGCTCCAAACAGAGAGGCCATTATTGCGATGCCAGCAGCAGATCCCAGAGCAGCGGCACCTCCGGCCCCCAGCACAGCGCCGGCTCCAGCTGCCACCAAAGGTGCAGCCAGCCCACCTGTCACACCTGGCAAACAGACGGCAGGGATTACACAACCCCAGCTTGAAAGTCAGACTCTTCGGATAACCTTCTGCCACTTAGCAGTTGTTGTTTTTTAGCCGACGTTTATGCTTTGACGTGAAACAAAGAACAGGTATATTCACCGATCACGGTCCCTCCTCCCACTGTGGCCAATCCGATGAGGAGGTAACGCCGTAACTTTCGCCCTCTTTCTCTCTTCAGCCGCCTGGACGACTCCTCTCTAGTGGAGACAAAGGGACACAGATCTGTCGCAGGACTTTTCTAATCCCTTTAAGATAACATCCGAAAAACACTAAGCTCCTTGTTCACACTACAACACTATCCAAACGCCATCACTAACACAGGTATGACTCCACTGCACAGTTTAGATGAATTAAATGTAACCAAAAACACGGAGCTAGTGTGTTGAATTAATTATTTTATTTGCAGCCTAAATGATCTGCAGACTTTGTGCTGTTTTAGCCGTTCATATATCAAAACGTTCAGCTCATTCAGGGGATGGCTGCTCTGACTACTGTTTTTTATTTGTAACTTTTAAACTTTTTAAAATATTTAACTTTATTTACATTTTTTTTACCTATAGAAATACACAGAAAACTCTTCAGGTACATCAAAAATATTGTTCTGCTATTGTTGCTTTCTTCTTCTACTTTTAGCGTTTAGTTAGCCTTAAGATAGGTTTAGCTAGGCTATTGCTACTTTTAGCTATTCTTTTGTTACTTTAGCTTTTCTTTTACGACTTCAGCTTTTAGCCTACCTTTTGCTACTTTAGCTTTTAGCTTGCCATTTGCTATTTTAATCTAGCATTTTGCTATATTTAGCTTTAACCCATTGCTACATTCATCTTTTAGCTAGTGTTCTGCTTGTTTAGCTTTTAGCTCGTGTTCTGCTTCTTTTAGCTTTAACGATGCAGTTTCAGCTTCTTCAGTGAATATCAGCAGTCATTCAGCGCTGCGTTACTTTTGCAGAAAAAGCCGTTTCTTCAGTTTCGGCTGAGCGTTTGTGACTTCTGTTAATAAAATGTGAATGTGACTCGTCCACCGCAGCTTACTCGCTCTCCTCGCCTGCTTCCTTCAGCTGTTCTCCCAACGTCTCCTCAAACTCCTCCAGCTGCTGCGGAGCGACTCGGAGCAAACAGCCGACGTGACGGATGAGAACCCTCGCCCTGGCATCGTACTGACCTGAGCGCAGATCATCGTACAAACTTTCAAAAACAAGCCTCTTTTAAATTTGTACCAAGTTATTTCTTTTTTCCAAAGACTCACCGTCTTTGACAGAAAAGGACACCAGATCCTGCCACACAAACACAACACTGGTTAGAAAAGGCGTTTTTATAGAAATACATACCACAGAATCTCTACTACTGAAATGCAAGAAAGTTTATTGTAGATTTCTCATTTTAAAAGAAGAAATGGGATCAAAAAGAGAATATTGGATTTTGTTGAAGATCTGACTTTGGCTGAGTTCTGAACTGTTGACTTCATCTCGATACGTTGTTGCTTTATACGGTATTTTCTCCTTAAACTGTGCTAATCAACAGAAACACATCTGCTCGTGTCTTTGTTGTCTACGTTGCTACGAACACTCCCAGCTTCCCCACACAGAGAACTGCAGTTCAGACACCTGTAGGATCGGAGTGGCTCCTGCCGCCAGCAGCGGATCAGCCTGCAGGATGGAGAGAAAGGTGTCCGAGCCCTCGAAGCCCAAACCCGACAAGAACGCCCCCATGACCGGCATCACCGACTCATCCAGGCCCAGCCAGCGGACCAACCCCTGCAGGTACTCCTCTCTAAACACACTGAGACACAGACACAAAACACAAGTCGTCTTAATCACAGTGACTCAAACATCCAGAATGTCACGATGACACAACGGTCTGCCCACCTGCTTTCAGAACCAGCGAACAATTGGCCCAAGGAGACGCCGCACAGTGCAGCAAACGCAAACCGGCTCTGTTCAGTCAGCTGTCTGCTGGTGAGCTTCTCTGGGCCTTGACCACATGGAGCATTTTGTTCACCTCCTGTTCCTCCAGGGTCTTCATTAATTAAAAAAAAAGAGTTAGAAACATCATAAAGAACAATATATATATATATATATATATATATATATATATATATGTCGCTCTGGAGTGGGGGTCTGCAACCTGTGGCCCTGCGTACCTTTTACCAAAATTAACATGAACATATGAATAACATTTATACTCATAACCACTACAGGAGAGGCTAGTTTCAGCCATTTAACTGTGAATGAAATTTCTGTTTTTGATTAATCCAGCTTCCAGCCACACTGTGAAATTCCTCTCAAATCCACCAGAAGGAGCATATTTAACATATTTAAGTGAGATAACAAATTGCAGGTTTGCACACATATGGCACATATGACATAGAATAAATTACGAAATGCTGAATTAATGTGTTCTGCGAGAACATGCCGGGTCATTCTGATTACATGAATTAGACATACAGACAATAAAAACTTGTTAAAGTTTTTGGCTTTATTAGAAGAAATTCAGGAAGCTAAATATCCAACAAACTGGTCTGATTTTTATGTCTGGATTTTATTATTTCAGAGCGTAATATTTAATAATTAGCCAAACAATCTAGACAGGACCTGCATGGCCATGTATAGTTCAGTGTTTTAAAATGACCAAAACAGGCATAAATAATAAGTTTTTTGACCCTTTTTCTTTTTTCTCACATGTAAAAACAATGATAAATATCAGCTGTTCATTTCATAAAGTAACAAACTATTTAAATATATATAAATTATTTATATAACAATGAATTGTTCTGTTTTATTTCAATACATTTGATAGATGCAGATATGGCTCTTTTGGTTGTGAAGGTTACTTCAGGCCAGCAGGTTATTAGAAAGTATAAAAAAGTTGCTTTTTTAACTAAAATGTAGTTCAGTGGATAAGAATTAAAGCCAATTTTATGATAACACCCCCAGCTTTACATACAGCCTGGTCACATACGTAGCTAAATAACTTTAATTCTAAAAATCAAAGTTTCAACATTAAATTGTCAGATTTTTGAATGGAGTTATTTTTCATGTTCTTCCAGCCTCACAAAGAACTAGATTACAGTCTAACTTTGGTACTTATCATCTCTCTGATGAGCTGGCCTGAATTCAGCACACCGAGTCTACTAAAATATGACCTAAATATTTTGCTTTAAGACCATTTTTTAAGCTTCTGTCGCAAATAAAGCTACTGTTGTTTAAAACAAATGAATTTCAACAAGAGTGAACACCAACAGCTGCCTGATAGTAGCTGATTCAGTCGGTAAACAGGAAGCTAAAGTTTCTACAGTAACTTAAAGTGGTGTGGCTAGTTTCCTTTCTTATTTCAGAAGACTAATGAGGAGTGTAAAATACTAATTTGGCTTTACCTGGTGAGAAATCGGTGTCCGCACGGCTCTGTTTCTCCTCCATGATTGTTAACTGTCACAACTCTAATCTCAACTTTTGTTGCGTTCACGTGTCCATCCTGAGCTCCGACATTACAGCTTTTTAAACAATCGCTCTAATTCACCAGGTTATTGAACAAGTGCTTATTTTAAGTAGCAATTAGCTGATGTTTTGCCTCTTTAAGCTTCCAGCTTATATTATGCTTCTTTTAGCTTTAACAGCTTAGTTTCAGCTTCTTCAGTGCTCAGCGTTCCCTCTGAATGTTAACAGAAAATGCAACTTCTCCAGTTTGAATCTTCCTGCAATCAGAACTTGAACGTTTACAAGTGTTCCTGAACGCGTCACTCGCTCACAAGTTTGCTGTGACGTCACTTCCACGTCCTCTCACAGCGGGCCATAGGGTTATTTTTTATCTTACGTCTTCAGGAGATTTTCTGATAATAAAGTGGCACATTACGCATATTTATCACAAGAATAAAGACGTATTTGCTGCCTGAAGCGAATCAGCTACAACATTAGGATCAGAAACGCTGTTTTCAAACAGAAAGGAAATTATTAAAATATTCACCGTGTTTTACATCTGCGGCCAGCAGGTGTAAGTGTAGCGTTTATTTTTCTCCAACACATCTATTTTATTTCAAGGATTTGCCTCTCTACCTTTTAGTTTAGAAGTTATTGCTGCTCTCTTATTTTCTAGAGTGCTGTTCAGTTTCCAGAGAGTCACAAATGCTTCAAATTAACGTGTTCACCTTAATTTTCTGAACCTTAAAAGGTGTTTAAACGTCCTCAGAGATGTTTGCTGTGTGTCACCTGAGCTGGAGGCTCCACATGGTGGCAATATATCAGAAAGAAGGCTGCCTGCCAAGCAGTGAAGGGAACTGCTTCAGTCAAGGACATTTATTTACTGTAAAAAAACAGACAAATAAAATAAAAGCACACTGGTTTTATTTTAATAGACGTGAACCGGTGTATAAAGCAACAACAAAGATTATTACAGCATTTTATAAAATTGTTCATATAAGTCAATATCTTAATTAAGAATGTCTAATATATTTTATTGCAACCTACAGGTCAGTGTAGTGCAGTAAAGTGTCATATTTATAATTATGTAACATATTAGGAAGTTAACATTTACAGTGTAACATACAGTATTTAGCCTGTCTGTGTGTTTGTCTCTCATGTTAGCAAAATATCTTGTGCACCACTGGATGGATTTTAATAAAACAGTCAGAAAGTATTGAAAGGATGAACATCTGCAACGTTTCAACATGGCTGCCACAGCAAAAATGAATAAAATTGGCTGCAGGTTTCACCGATTTTGAGCTAAAACTAGGCTTGGTTGTGTCTGAGAATCGTCCTCAGCACACGCTCTGAGCATCATCAGGTGATCCTGGCATAAAAAGCTTTTATGTGTGATAGTTTTATATCTTGAAAAGGCAGAATAAATGTGATTAGAGGCGATATTTTACAGTTGTTAAGAGTGGGGCAAAAAAACCCAGTTTTAATAATCACATCAGAGAAACGTTATTTAACAAAACCTGTGATTTAAAAACACTTCTTGATCTTTGTCCTGGTGCACATTTCCTCTTTAGGCATTGTCCGCCTGCTCCTCCTCGGCTCCCTTCCCATCTGCTTCATCAGCTCCTTCTTCTTCCTCCTGGTTTCCAGTCTGAAAATACTGGCGATGACCGAGGGAGACCAAAGCAAACACCGGAAGAGTGCGAGAGTGTGTGTTAAAGACCTCCAGCCGGGCCTCAGCGTGAAGCAGCAGCAAGCACAATGCTAGTACTTTGTCAAAATAATATCCTGGACTTGTCAGATGGAAATGCTGCTGAATTCATGTGTCTCAGGAAGGCATCCTGTTTATATCTTCTGCTCAAGAGTTTTATAAACAAGTCTTTATATGTAGCACAACAACAGCTTAGTATAAATGATTAGACCGTCTTTATTTATTCATGATTTCATTCTTTGGAATCTCTGTTGGATATAAATACTTAACAATAAAATGACTACTTAATGTCAAAGATCTGGATCAATGAATCAGGATTCTCATTATTGTTTCTGTTTTTTATTTTTCCTTGCATGTTTTTTTTTTCTTTTTTCTTTTTTGTTCCAATCTAATAACTTCTGCAGACTTTGTGCTGTTTTAGCCGGTCATAAAACGTCCCTTCAGTTCCTTCAAAAACATCTGCTTCAGCCTGCCTGCTCAATTTTCTTCCTACTTTTCACTTTTAGCTAGAGTTACACTACTTTAACTTTTAACTACTCTTTTGTTACTTTAGTTTTTAGCTATTCTTGTTATCTTTTAGCTAGCCTATTGCTACTCCTAGCTTTAAGCTAACCTTTTGCTGCTGTTAGCTTCTAGTTAGCCTTGTGGGACTTTAATAATGCTTTTTATTACTTTTAGTTTCTAGCTATTATTTTTCTGCTTTTAGCTTTTAGCTCGAGTTTTTTGCTGCTTTTAGCTACTGTTCTGCCATAACCGCGCTAATGCACAAGTTTAATGTTTTCTGTTATTTATGTCGCTGCAAAAATCCCCAAAGCTGGTTTCAGGTGACAAGCGTGCAATAATACATTTCAGAAGCTAAAAATAACTAATGAGCGTTTGCTGTCAGGTGTGGAGTTTCAGGAGCTGTTCCTGTTTGAGTCAAACTAAAGTCCAAATTATTTTTCTGTCTGTTTCCTTTTTATTTGTAATTTTTGTTATTTTGAACTGAAAATATCTGATAATGTTAACGATTCATCCTCTCTGTAAATGTCATGTCTTTTCTTCATACAATTATGGAGATTTTTTTGCTCAAAACTACAAACATAAAGCAAGAAAAGCTGAATAATGTCAAATTATTATTATTATTTATATGAATACTTTTATTTCCCACAACTTTACTACTATATATATATATATATATATATATCAAAACAATATTTGTGGTGGTTTAAATATTACAAAAAAGGTCTGAGCTTTGCCTCTGTTCACACAACAGATTGAAAAAAACTGCAGCAAATTCTTCGTTTTTTGAGTTTTATCTTCCTGCCAATATTGACATTTTTTGTCCAAGCTCAGGACCTTTTTGTAAAAGGACACAAACTCTTGAACCTATCAAACAGTCTTGGTGTCTCACCCGTTGACCAGCCCTGGGCTAACATCCCTTTTCCCTCCCGTACCTGAGCTACGTGTCTCCCTGTGTGTGTTTTAAGTCGTACAATGGATTACTCATTGAAAAACAGACAAACCTCAAGCCAGACAAGTTCAAACACACCACCCCTCCTGTCTACTCTGATAACATGCCGCTAACAGACGATGTCAGAGTCTTTCTCCTTTCTGTCAGGGCAGAGAGCTGAGTGAAACCGACACTGTGTGACCTTTTTGGGGGAGGGTATGTTTATTCATGTACGTACATTAAACGGGACGACCAGGAAGTGGTGAGACAGATAAAAGAGAAAACTGAAACTTTAAACCTGTGCTTCAAAGTGAAAGGAGCAGACTTTAAGTGTGGAGGCGGGCAGAGGATGTGGATGACAGGTGGTTGTGTTAACAGGCAGCTTGGGCTGCACAGACCCTGTCATCTTTCTGTCTGTGAAGAGATGTGGGCCGATCACTACACCAGGTGGAGCGTTTCTGTAGAAGTTTGTATAACCCCAATTCTGAAAAAGCCGGGACATTGTGTAAAATGTAAATAAAAGCACAATGTGATGATTTACAAATCTCCTAAATCCACAATAAACATGTCAAATGTTTAAATTAATGTTTAATTATTTTATGGCAGCAACACATCTCAGGGCTGTAACAGTTAGTGGTACAAAACAGCTGGAGGAGCATTTTTCAACTAATTAGGTTAATTGCCAGCAACAACATTTTCTAGTGGCTGAATCTCTCAAAAGAAAAGATTGGATACGCTGCCATCTTCTCTGGACCAAAGCTCATTTAAAATGGACCGAGGCAAAGAGGAGAACTAATCTGAAGTCAGACGGATCCAAACCAGGGAGGAGAGGGACCGTCCAGCCTGTTATCAAAGCCTGCGTCTCTGATGGTATGGGGGTGCATTAGTGCCTTTGGCATGGGCAGCATACACATCTGGAAAGGCCACATTAATGCAGAATAGTGCATACAATTTGAAACCAAGATATGCTGTCTGACCTGCTTGCAGTCCAGACGTCTCACCAAAAACATTTGCTGCATCATGAAACATAATATCCACATAATATCCTACTTCAGACCAGAATGGGACAACATTCTCCTCTAAAACCTCCAGCAGCTGCTCTGCTCGGCTCCTAGATGTTTGCAGACTAATGTTAAAAAAAAGAGGGGATGCTTCACAGTGATAAACATGGCCTGTGTTGCTGCCATCAAATTCAAAACTACCTTATGTTTTCCTAAAAAAAAGTATAATTTCTCTGTTTGAATGTTTGGTATGTTTACTATGCTCCATTGTGAATAACAAATGGATCAGATTCACATTTTTCACAACGTCACAGCTTTTTCAGACTTGGATCTGCACTTTTAACAGCTGTCTTAGCTGATGCAACTACAGCACAAAATATTAGCCATACTGTATGTAATCCCTTGTTCCCCTTTTGTCTACGCTCTCCGTCAGAACAAGCACACACAGGAGACGGGGTGGATTTTCTCATTTCATAGGTTGCCAGATCCTCCCTAAACTCAACCTGCCCTAACAGATCTATTGCGGACACACTTGTAATTATAACGCATCCCTGCATCTCCAAGCCTCCAGACATACCAAAAAAGTGACTTCAGATACTTTCTTTTCTTTTTTTTTGTGCTGCTGTTCATCAGCTTGAGTGTGTGTTTGTATTACACGCAGGCGTGTTACTAAGCGTGGAAGGCAGCTGGGAGCACTTAGGACAAAAACAAGGAGCGATAAACTGGTGAGGAATCACAAAAGGGAGGAGAGAACAGAATATCCAGCTGTTGTCCGCTGTGACCGAAACCCTTTTGGTGAATAAGCGAAAAGGAAATGATGCAAAAGAGAGCAATGATAAGCCTGCAGTGTTTTAAATTAAAGTCTAGCATTCTTCAGAGGAATGCATATCACCTTTCACGCCAAACTTTTGAACTAAAGTCGTCTTGCGCTGAGAAGTAACGACATTATGCACAACCGATACTGTGAGATCCTGCAAGATGTGTTAGTGCTCAAAGAATGCACACTGCAAATTAGTTCAAGAATTGAATGAGTTTCAGCATTTTTATGTTGGTTAAGGTCAATTAGCTGTGGAGGCCATCTGAAACTGGATGACTTTCTGAGATCTTTTCAGGTGGTTCATGGAATATTTTGCTAACAGAGAGGCAGACTCGCTTCACCTTGGATGACGGGCGATAACATAAAGGATAAGGAGGAGTAGAATGCAACTAAGAGATGACGAGGTTCATTAAAATTCAAGCACACACACACACACAGTCTTCCACGGCCTTTAACAGTCTGCAGCACAGCTCTGAACTGTGTTTGTGAACGTGTGAGAATCATCGAGCCGTCCTCCTTCCCACAGCCGGCGTGAGAGGAGCCGGCGCTCCGAGGACTCTGACATCGATGAGTCACAGCTTCTGACCTTTTTCATGTGGTTTCCGAATAAGTGCAGTTTTGTATTCCTTGGTTTGTAGCGAGCAGTGGTGGCTCTTTGTGCACTTTGTGCTGCTGAATCCAAAGTCCTTCACACACAGAATAAAAGAACACATGGGGGCAAACTAAGGCTGTGAATAGAATTTTCTGCTGAACGTTAGACAAAAAAAGGCACAGTTTTAGCTCTCAGCCCTTCGCTTTAATAGTTTTAGGAGCGACCAGAAGAACCCTTCCCCAAGGCTTTAAGCTCATTAGAGGTTTTTAGCACTTTGCTGGAGCCAGACCCTTTTATGTGGTTAAAATTACTCTTACAGTTAGCTGCTTTCTAAATCACGAGGTGTTCCTTTTTTTTTTTAAGTCAAGCATTAGATGTAAACAAGTCGTTGACTCCACACAGCCATGTTAGAAAAGATCGCCCTGCTTGCCCTGATCAGTTTAGACTAAGCTCTTGTCAGAAAAGATGGATATGTATTTCCTCTATCTATAAATTAACCCCCCTCTTTCCGATTTCCAACACAATATGAGTGTTGTTTGAGCAGAGCTACAGAGAGAACCTCCATTGATCGAACTTGGCAGGACCAGAGGCGTTCTGTTCTGTGACATTTCGCTGTGGAAACTTGCAGTGGGTGTTGGCCTCACCAGTGTGGAAACTCACTGGCTGTCAATTTTCGCAGAGCAGATGTTCTAACGTAGGGAAGTCAAACTCAGTTACACTAGGGGGCCAAAAATTAAAAACTTGGTCCAAGCCGAGGGCCAATCTTGGTCAGTATTTACTGATGTTTTTGTTAAATGACTTTGGTTTTCAGATGTAATATGTTACCTCTGGTTAGATAACTGACAAGTTCATCAGCAATAATTTGATTTATCCCATTTGGATATTCTCTGTTGCTCTTTCCAAAACAAATGATTAAAAATACAAATTTAATTGACTCATCTTCAAAGTTGGCTGTTGTGCGAAGTCTTCATTTAGTACACTCAGTTTCTTTAATCACAATGAGAAGAGACAGCCTCAGTATGTCACAAATTAGCAAACCAGTTCTAATATATTTAAACTTTATCTTGGGGGCCGGATAAAAACGGCAACAGGGACCGGATCGGGACCACAAGCCTCAACTAAGACATGTGTTCAAACAAGTGAGATTTTTTTTACTCCAAGACGGCAAGCAGGCACATGACCTTCTGTTCAAACTCAAATGTGCACATTTCGATTTATTCAGAGAAAGTAACATGCTGGTGTTTAATGGAAGCTGTCATATTTGTTTAGGAGAAGCAAAGATTAGGCACAGATTCCACAGAGGGAGTTAAGTCTTGAATTTTTTGGAAAACGGAGCAATATCATGCCAGTTGTGCCTGGAATCAGCATCCTAAAAGGCCACTATTTGCTCAGATCTCTGGTGTGTGTGTGTGTAAAAATAGACTCGCGTGTGTTTTTTAATCCCAAGATAATCCTAAAGTCAGAACCTTAGGAAATGCCTCCACTCCGCTTTAAAGACAAGAGGACCACACACAGGATGCTGATCAGCAAAGACAGGAAAGTACCATTGACGCACCACCGGAGATGTGCTGCTCAGGAAGGCTGTGGGTACTTTCTGTTGTGTGTTTTTTTTCTGTACATCTCATTGATGGGAATTCCCTCCTTGCCTGTATTTTTAGTTTAACTGGTGTTCTGTGTCAGATTTCCCCATGCAGGCAGCAACGATTCTTTCCTGGCTGCAGTACTTTTCCAAAACAGTGGGACACTGTAAAATGTAAATAAAAGCAGAATGCTTTGACTAGCAACCTACATTTGATTCACAATGGAACATAGTAAACATTTAAAATGTTGGAACTAAGAAATTGCACAATCTTTTGAAAAAAGAGGTCATTCTGAATGTTACAGCAGCATCACATCTCAAAATAGTTGAGACAGGGGCAACAAAAGACTGTAAAGGTAAATGGTACAAATAAGAAACAGCTGGAGAAGCATTTTGGAACAAATTAGGTTCATTGGCAACAGATAAATATGAAAAATTGGGATGAAAAAAGCATTTTAGAGAGGCTGAATCTCACAGAAGTAAAGATGGGCAGAGGTTCAGCAGTCTGTGAAAAACTGTGACTAAAAATAGTGAAAGAACTTCAGAATAATGTTTGTCCAAAAATTACAATAAAATACAGTAAAAAATAAAATATAATGCATGGAAAGACTTTGAATATCCCATCATCTGCAGTTCATATTGTCATCTAAAGATTTTAAGAATCTGCAGAAATCTCTGAGGTCAAAGGTCAAGGCTGAAAGTCAATAATGGATGTTATTAATCTTGGGGCCCTCAGGGGCCTCTGCATTAAAACCAGGTTCTGGTTCTGTTCTGCTCAGGAACACTTCCACATTGTCTGTAAACACAGTTCACTGTGCTGTCCACAGGCGCTGCTTAAAGCTCTATCAGGCAGAGAAGAAGCCAGATGTGAACACCATCCTTAATCCATTTGTCTGAAAGGTCCAAATGTAAAGTTGGTGCTCAGTTATGCATCACTCCCTTTTTTCTCTGAATGTTTCGACTCTCTACGTTCAGCCTTTTATCAGTCTCTCCGACCTTTGTGCATCTGGGAGTTGAGGCAACATTTGTGCTGCTCCTTTTTTGAGCGCAAGGATCCGTGCTTCGCTGCAAACCACATTTCAAACACCACACACTGGCAGAAACGATGAAAACGCTGAGAAACATGGGCCTGAGGAGTTCACTGAACCACCAACAGTGGCATTCCAGCTCACAGCCAAATCTTCTGCTGCCAGATTTTAAAAAGGTAATTACAACCAGGCTGCTGTTATGGGCCAAAGTTACAGCAGCTTGTATAACAGGTTGTAAATAAACTGCTCAAACCGTGTTTTCAGACTTTAACCTTTTTCCAAAGGAAGCCCTGCTTTTTGTGTCCATCTTATCCCACCCTATTGGACAAGACGTTGTAAATCCTTCCATTTTGTCATCTGCTTTCGCCTCTCCTCCCATTCCTCCCATTCCTCTGTTTACTACACCCTTGCGTTTTTTTTCTTCTTTTTCTCTTTTAACAAATCGCTTAGCTGTCATCCTTGCAAGAGTACCGTGGTATGCAGAAGTGAGCAGCAACAGATCGCTGCTCGGTTGCATAACCTTGCTTTGGTGCTCATGACAGTGGAGACATCTTGCTGACATGAGGCTGTGCTGGGTAGAAACAGCTGGAAGTGTCTGTGGATTTCAGCGCAGTGTCAAATGCTAACACGAGCCGCAGCTCGAGCCGGTCAGTCAGTCATCTCACAGCGAATGCAATGCTTGACAGAATGAGGCCTGGGGTAAGAATGTGCTCATGTGTTCACTCATTCATTCTCTGTGGACACGCACGTTTCTATTGCTTTCATATTGAAATCCAGCACCAAGCTGTTCCAGGTGGGGGTAAACCTTCTGAGACCACCAGAGGTAAAAAAAAAAAAAAAAAAACTACCGGAAAAGAAGTCCCAGTTGCAGTAATATCCCGGACAGTGATCACGTGCTGTAGGGGCCACATGTGAAAGCTTGTTCAGCTGCAGGGGAGGTGCACAAAAACCACAGAGAAATTGATGCTGTTTGTCCATTGTTCAGTAGCAGCAGGGCGTAAATGGAGCCAAATGGAGCAAGGGTTCAATTTGAGCAAAACCAGAACTTTTATCGACTGGTTATGGGCATAAATTTTCTTGGCTTGACAAAATCTCCCTTTTGTATGTATGTACAAAAAAACTGGTGAGTCACAACCCACAAGTATAATTACATGCTCGCACTTGTCTCCCATTCTGTCTTACAGTAGAAGATTACATGAAGCATAGCTCACACAAAGCTGTCACAGCGCTTCCAAACAACCCAGTGTGCTGTACGGCTCGAAACAATGTCTGTGTGTGTGTGTGTAAAGGGTGTGTTTATTGTCGGCGGCGACTCGCTGGAATAATAGAAGTATTTGGTCAAGATACATCACAGAGGAGTCCAGATCTTTGTCCCATCCCACGTGAATTCCTCTTTCATCCATTTATCAGTTCCCACAAACCTTCTGTTTGTGTGTGCCTCCCCGCTGCATGCACACCCAAACAGAATCAGTATTAATAGTTTCCATGCTGAATCATCCCGTTGGGACCGAAGGCAGGAAGAGGAATTCTCTAAGTTCTGGATAAGTGGTGGTTGACAGAACAGGCCACATACTTGTTTACTTTTTTGTTTTTTTCTACACCAGAACTTTGTGCTGCCTAATTGGAGACTTTCACTCCCAGTTGTTGAAATTCTGAACATCTCTCTTCCCTGTTTCCTCTTTCTGGGTGTTTTTTTGGCAAACTCAAAAGAGCCACAGATGCACCCGAGTTCATATTCTGTAAGGAGGCCAAACAAGTCCAGAGTCCAAACAAGAAGATTGATGCTGGAGGTTTATTTATTTGTTGAAATAAAGCAACCGACATTTATCTCACTTGAGTAAAAAAAACAAAAAAGGGATATAAATATAAATTGGACACATAAAAACAAGAATATTAAGCATAACTGATAAGATCAAGAGTAAAAGCAATAAAACAAGTAACATACAGGCTAATAAAAACACGTCGCAGTGCATCCTTTGAGTCCTAACTTAAATAAATGGGTCTTCGGTTTGCTTCTGATGTACTGAGGCTGCTGGTGTCCCCACCTAAACAGGAAGCTGGGTCCAGGGGCCAGGAGCCTGGAACTAAACTCTGAGAACCCTTAAAAGACCTGAACGCTGAGATTCAGTTGCAGGGATTTTAGTGAAGTTTTTGGGCGTGACAATCGTGTGGTCCGCAGGTGGCAGAAGAGAGAAGATGAAGATGATGAAAGTGCTCCAACCAGACTTTCAGGTGTTGAAGAGAGGCGTCCGACAAGCAGTTCTAGTTGTTCTCCTAGAACATAGTCCTGTCTCCACACAGGTTCAGCGTGACGGGTGGGTTCTTGGTCACCTCTCAGTGTCCTGGAAGAGTCCTGGTTCTGTCTCCATGATGTCAGGGTCCTGGAGGCTGCTGAGCTCCTGGGAACAGACTGTTTCTGCTGCTTTCCCCGGGTCTGTTCTTTGCAACGATCCTGTCTCTGAGCTCTGCAGGCAGTTCCTTTGATTCCTTTCCTTTCATGGCGTGTTTTTTTTTATTTTGTTTTTTTTTTCTTGCTCTGATATATACCGTCAGCCAGGGGGCCTAATAAAGAAAGAAAGGTGTGTGTTTCTAATCAATTTGTTTTACCTCAGGTGGAGAAACATCTCAGCAGCATTTAAAGAGATATTTTATAAATTTTTTTAAAATTAAATTTACAAAACAGGGTACTAAATATAAATTACTGCGGTGAAACTTATTTCAAACAGCAGGAAGACAACAAAACGGAAAAGAACGAAGGAGGTCTGAAGACTTTCTGAAGCAACTCCACATTAAAATGAACAAACAGAAGTTTTAGACCACATTTTATCTGAAAAGCCTTTTCCCTTCCAATGTTTTCCACTCCAACTTGTTGCCTTCATTTGAAGAATGCTGATTATGTTTTAACTCACAGAGCTCATGTCAGTTTAGTCCTCCTTCTTGTGTAAATGACTCATTCCCTCCAGCAACAGATTGTTTGTCTGCAGGATTTTTCATGCTCTGAGGCTGCTGGTGGGGCGAGGACTGAAATATAATTCTGCTTCAGTTTCACTGTGTTGACGCCTGGTTGGTGAACCTATTTACTATTATGAGTTACTGGGGGAACTGGAGAAGAAGTGAGGAGGGAGAAGCTTCTCCAGTCAGAGGCTTTGTGTCAGGGAGAAGAAACAGACAGGATGTAGACACCATCCCACCTTCAAAATAAAGGGACTTTTTGATCACATGTTAACTAATCTACTGGATAAATTAAATATGCTAATTTAATAAAACCTATGTTATATTTTGTTGGTATGATAATTAAGCTTTTTGCTGCTGTTATGCAAATTTTAGCTTTCAGCAAATTTTTAATTGTAGCTATGTTTTTGCTAACTTCAGCTTTGAGCTACAGTTTTGTGAATTTTAGATTTTGGTTACTGTTTTGCTAATATTAACATTTAGCTATGGTTTTGCTAAAAAAAAGCTTTTTGGTATAGTTTTGTTATTTTAGCTTTTGGAAGCATTTTAGCAAATCTGAACTTTTTTCTTAATTTTTCAGCTACAGTGTTGTTACTTTTAGCTTTAGCTACTATTTTTCCAGTTACAGGTTTTTGCTACAGTTTTGCTAGATTTAGCTACTAGCTAGAAGTTTGGTAATTTAAGCTTTTAGCCATGGTTTTGTTGACTTTAGATTTTAGCCTCTCAATAGTTATTTTAAACTTTAGCTACTGTTTTACTTATTTTAGCTTTTAGCTTTTAGCTTTTTTTGCCCATTTTAGCTTCTGATCTGGTCATTTTATCTAATAATTCATTCTTTGCCTGGTGTCAGTGAAGTCCTTCAGCTCTCAGCCTCACACCCAGTTGTGGTTCTGCTGGGTTTTTTTTTTTTTTCAGTTTTATTTTGAAAGTCTTTTTCCGGGACGTTTGCGTTGAATCCGTGTGGTTTTACTGTTGCGCCTTGAGCGAAGGAGAAGCGTCGGCGCCCCAAACTTTGCGCTCAGGCTCTGGAGTTGGGCTTCACTCAGTCTGCAGCTTGGCGCCCGGCCGGCAGCAGAGATCAGGAGATAAACGAGGAGGATGGGACTCCTGTAAGTTATGCGTCTGCCAGTGATTTACCGACAGGGAGCGCGCACCTCCAGGCTGTGGTGAATGCATGGTTGACCCGAGAAGCCAGAAGATCCGTGACAGTTTCTGCCTGGGTGGACGTGGTGGAGCAGCGGTGAGATGGATGGACACATTCTGACATGGATGATGCTGGCGGGGCTGCTGCGCATCTCCGCTCCGCAGGACTCCTCATCTGAAGGAGGTGAGCCTCAGAGGTTTAAGGAAAGAAAAACAGTTCTGAGCTGTTATTTATTTATTTTTGCCCTGTCCTACAAAAACAAGTCATGAATTAACGCCCGGTGCTTTGGTGGCAGCGTAATCATTTAAGTTTAAATTTTAAAAAACTCCGAGTTTTTTTTTGGAACCGCTTAAACAAGCCACAAGATGCAATAACTTTGTCATTAAAAGCTGATCCAGTTACAGTAAATGAAGACACGGTCTGAAGTCGCTGTGGATCAGGGTGGGGTTGCTTTTACGCATGGCACGGCTCCAGGTGGAGAATTGTCAGGTGATGAAATCTCGCCGCCTCGGGCTGAGGGGTTCCCAAGGCGCGTTCAGGGACTCAGGGACCACCCAGGCACGCGGTGGACGGCCTCAGGTGCTGCTTTTATAACACAGAAAAGAAGGGGTCCCAGACTTTTATCAGCTGGTGAAATCTCACGGCGGTTTAGGACAAAAGCATGCCTCCAGAAATACGAGATAAAGAGACAAACTTTCATCTGAGTTTGCGTCATTAAAGTCATTTTTTTATAAGAGATTTGAGCCAACACGTGGCCCCTGATTGGCAGGTTTATATTCAGATCCCATCAAAACAAATGAAATCAGCTGCTAAAGTTGACACCAAATGCTGTCTGAGCTCCTGTCCATTAGAGGCTAAAATTAGTCCTAATGACACTGGTGGGTTTCTTAATGGGACAGGGTCTTTAGAAGTGTGTTAACAGTGAGCGGCTTCTGTTACTTTGCTGTTTCCATTAATAGGGACCCGAGGAGACAACTTGGTTTACAGCAATTAGACATGATAAGTTCACTTGCTGTTAATTAAATATAACCCACAGTCCTGGGGGTGTGTGAAAAAAGGTTCACCCTCCTCCAGTAGGGTTTTATGAGTTTCTGAGATTGTTCAAGCCTAACCTCAAAAACACACAACAGGTTCCATCGTGTCATTTTTTATTAGACGAGACAAAAACTGGAAAAGCTGTGTGAAAAACAGAATCGGTTCCGTGATTCAGGGATCATCGCCCTGAATCCAACAGGTGGCCACACGTTTGACTCCTGATTAGAGGAGTTCACGGTTGACTTAATGACTGCGAGGTGCAAAACAAGCCCATATCACCAGCCCTCCACCACCGTGCTTGACAGTTGGCCAACAATGTAGAGCCGTTTTGGATTGAGAAGTCCGACAATTTGCATGCGTTCAAACACATTTACGCTCAGATTTGTTGAGTAAAGTGTGCTGATAGCTTCTTTAAGCAATCTAAATTAAAAAACGGGTGTATTTCACGCATTTTGTTTGGAAAATTTAACCACTGAATAAAATAAAACCTACTACGGCCAGCTTAATGTGAGGCTCAGGCTTCCACATAATTTGTTTACATTGAGTGCATACCCACATTTCAGAACTGCATATCAATACATCTGTAAGCTACTGGAGAAAACTTTTTCAAACTGCACCATCTGATATGGTTCAAAGTCTTTCCAAATGCTCATAAAAGCTGATTTTATCAGTAAAAAGAAATGCATACTATTAAATTACATGTATTTTCTTTTTTATATGCTTTGTTTGGTATCTGTCAACACATTTATCCTGCAGTGTCCAGAATTTATTTACCTTGAAGCATAATTCTGTACTTGAAAGTTTCCAGACCTGCTGTTTCCACTATCAACCTCCTCCAGAACTAACAGCTTGTTGATGTATTTTTGATTTCCAAGCGATAATAAAGGCTTGAATAAGTCACAGACCGAGCGTCTGCCTCTTGGCGTCAGTGACGTCTGTAGATAAACCTGCACAAAGGTAGAGGAGTGAGGCTGGGACAAGGAGCAGCCACCCCTATCTTCCATAGCCCAAACAGAGAGAGATGTGAAGAGATGTGAAGGCTTTTTCAGATGGATGGAGACAAAAGGAGCAGCATGGACTCTGGCATGTGTGTAAATGTTTGATTTATGTGTGTAGGCTGCACTGCTTTCTCAGCTTTCATCACTCCAGAGGAATCCAAAGAAAATGAGAGTTCTGGGGCTCCGTCTGTGTGAGCGTTGTTATAAAGTCAGAGGAACTTCGAGGAAACCAAACGCAATTTTCACTCCGGCTTTCCCTCACAAGTTTATTTTTCTTAACTCCTGGTTTTGGATTCTAACAGCGGGGCGGGTTTCCTCTGGATGAGTGCACAATCTGAAGATCTCCTGCCAAACATTTCTTTTAGATTTTGTCTCTGCTACTGTCCTCTCTCTGCACTGTATTTGGCCATCCAGCATTCCTCCTTGTCTCTCATATGGAACTGCCTGAACCCCCCCCCCC